>NW_028318262.1:1500000-1765320 GCF_062004578.1 Staurois parvus | reverse complement strand
GAGAGAGAAGGAGAAAGAAGGAGGAGAGAGAAGGAGAAAGAAGGAGGAGAGAGGAGAAAGAAGGAGGAGAGAGAAGGAGAAAGAAGGAGGAGAAGCAGGAGGAAGAGGGAGGGAGGAGAGACAGAGAGACTAATA
Source organism: Staurois parvus (assembly GCF_062004578.1). Taxonomy (NCBI): domain Eukaryota; kingdom Metazoa; phylum Chordata; class Amphibia; order Anura; family Ranidae; genus Staurois; species Staurois parvus. The sequence continues at coordinate 1,765,185 of NW_028318262.1, read as the reverse complement.
GTTTTGTTTTTGGAGAGGTACTGACAAACGGGATTGTCTAGCGAAACAGCCCACATGTGCTTGAAAACATATCTATTTCTATAAACCCTGCTACTAAGACAACCCACTAACCAGCTTTCCACTACTTACTCTCTACTTCTCCTTTAAGTTGGCTGCCATATGGGTCCTTGTAAAAGACAAAATAAAAAGCACACCTCCAACTGACTTGCGTTTATGTGCACTGCATAAAAAACGCATACATAAAGCATTTGAGCACAAAGCAGCATACTGTATATGACACTAGCGCTGTGGGGTGAACAGGACACAGAGAAAACAATTGATTTCTATGTGTCCTTGCGGTGACCTGCATTCCTCCTGTGCGGTAAATCGCAGGTTAACGCAGTATACGTGAACAGGCCCTAAGGAATCTATTGACTACTTTCCTTGCACTGCATGTCACTCCCCCAAACCTCCTCTACCTCTCTACTCTAGGAACACTTTCTATCCCTATCCCCCCTTCCTCCTTATCTCCAAGGTTTTACATTGACACCATTATTAAAATTTTAATCTAATTAACTTTGGAAGCCTACCATAAAAGAGCAGATGAAATTAACTACAGCAAAATCCTTGATACAGGACAGTGGCCAAGAACGCTTTCAGTTAATGAATAACATGCTAAATCTTTCCTGCTTAAACCAGACGAATAATCACATGAATATGAAGTAAAAATAATGGCTACAATATAAAAATTTGTTTGGGGGAAATAAAAGCTGAATACAGCAGTACGCATATGGGGGATATTAAACTGTGCTCAAAAAATTTGCATACCTGGTAGAAATCGTGAAATTTTGCAACTGATATTGAAAATATAACTGGTGATGCCAAAAAGCTACCTTTTATTTAAGGATACTGATCATATGAAGCCATTTATTAATAAATATTTGTTGACCCCTTTTTAAATCATAACAGAAATCACCCAAATGGTCCTGATCAAAAGTTTACATAGCCTGGAGGGCTGGTTCACACTATAGAAACGTAGTCCAGATGCGTTCCAGATCCATTTCTGGAGCGATCTTTATGCTTTCCAGTGTGTTTTTTCCCCCTCTCTTTTTCTTCAATTTAAATAGGGACATGTGCACTCCAGTGCGTTTTTGGTGTGTTCTAGTGCATTCTGTTGCATTTTTGATGCGTTTTACCGTGTTCCAATACAGTTCTGTACAGGAACTGTAAGCACTGATGTGAACAACATATATTCTACTTTCTGTGTTTTGGATGCAGAAAAAAGCACACTGAAAACGCATGTAGCGTGAACTGGCCTGGAATGCTTGGCCTTGGTACAGACGCAAAATAACATACACAGGTTAAAATACACAGGTTAACATGGCAATTAAAGGTTAATTTTCCACATCTGTGGCTTTTTAAATTGCAATTAGTGTCTGTGTATAAATAGTCAATGGGCTTGTTAGCTCTCACATGGATGCACTAAGCAGACTAGATACTGAGACATGGGGAGCACAAAAACTGTCAAAAGACTTGCATAAAAAGGTAATGGAACTTTATAAAGATGGAAAAGAATATAAAAAGATACCCAAAGCCTTAAATATGCCAGTCAGAACTGTTCAATCACTTATTAGGAAGTGGAAAATTTGTGGATCCCTTGATACCTAACCAAGATCAGGTAAACCAAGAAAGATTGCAGCCACAACTGCCAGAAGACTTCCTCGGAATACAAAGAAAAACCCACAGGTAATCTCAGGAGAAATTCAAACTGCTCTGGAAAAAGATTGTGTGGCTGTTTCAAGGAGCACACTATGACTAACAAAAATTAGCTGCATGGTCAAGTCGCTAGAAAGAAGCCTTTAATGTGCCAATGTCACAAAAAAGCCCAGTTACAATATGCCTAACAATACCTTGACACTTCTCACAGCTTCTGGCACACTGTAATCTGGAGTGACGAGACCAAAATAGAGCTTTATGGTCACAACCATAAGCCATATGTTTGGAGAGGGGTCAAGAATACCATCCCCACTGTGAAGCATGGTGATGGCTCACTTATGTTTTGATAGTGTGTCAGTTCTAGAGGCAAGGAGATTCTTGTGAAAAATTATGGCAAGAGGAATATAGCATATTATCAAAAATACTGGAAATTTGCATTCTTCAGCAAGAAATCTGCTCTTGGACTTTCTAGCATAACAATGACCCTAAGCACAAGGCCAAGTTGACCCTCTAGTGGTTACAGTAGAAAAAGGTGAAGGTTCTGGATTGGCCATTTCTGATCTCCTTACCTTATCATCGAGCCACTCTGGGGAGATCTCAAATGTGCGGATTATGCAAGACAACCAAAGAGTTTGCATAGCCCGGGGGCATTTTGCCAAGATGAATGGGCAGCTAAACCACCTGAAAGAATTAGAAGCCTCACAGACAAATATTACAAAAGATTACACTCCATTATTGATGCTTAAGGTGGCAATACACAGTATTAAAAACTAAGAGTATGTAGTCTTTTGAAAAGGAGTCATGTCATTTGTTGTCATATTTTGTTTTATGCTTGTGCCATTCAGTTATGACAGTTGAATATGAATACCATTAGAAATAAAAGAAATGTGTTTTGCCTGCTCACTCATGATTTCTTTAAAAATGCTACATACTGAATATTATCAATATAAGGAAACACTTGAGCACAAATGTACAGTGTGTTTTTTTTATTTCTTTTCAAATCAAAGATGCAGCAGAAAACATGCTCTTTGGTTTTAATCTTTTAGATCAAAATACCATGGAATAAAATATTCCAGGTTATTTTGATTTGAAAGTTAAAATAAGAGCAAGAATTCCTGTGCCACTCTTAACTGATTCAAAATTACAGGCGCTAGCTGGTGGGAGCCAGCTGGATCTTTATGCAGAAAGCATGTAGTGTGGATTATGTTATTGATCGCATGCATATATATATATATATATATATATATATATATATATATATATATATATATCCCTCCTGTGGTAAATTAAATTGATTGGACATGATTTCGATATGTACACACTTCTCTATAAAAGGCCTCACAGCTGTCAGTGAATATTGCTACAGAGCAAAAGCAATGAGGTCATATTAACTGCTGGCAGAGCTCAGAGAGAGGATTAGTGCAAAGGACATATTTGGGGAAGGCTACAAAACAATTTCTGCTGCACTGAAAGTTCCCTCCAAAATTCTCAAATGGAAGAATATTGGCACAACCAGGACTGGTCGCCAATCTGAATAATCAAGGAAAAAGGGCCTTAGTAAGAGAGGTGACCAAGAACCCAATGGTCCCTCTGACTGAGCTTCAGAGATCCTGTTTGGTGGTGGGACAAAGTTCCAGAAGGACTTCATGGCAGAGTGGCTAGACTTCAAGCGGTTCTGATACAGTATGCATTATCAACTGTTAGGCCTTTTCTTTCCAAATCATGTCCAATCAATTTAATCGGCCCTCTGCTCTGTCCCTCCAGAACTCACTGGAGGGACAGGCTATGGAGGGGGCCAGAGTGGTAGGCTCAAGCTTTTAGCAGCTCACTGAAAGCCTGAGCCAACTGATTGCAAGCATCTGGGTGGATCTCAACATTAAAGTTGGGCCAGAGCGCAGACTAGCTCTGTGATGTCAACCGAAAGTGAGATTTAGCCCACTGTCAACTGAATCTGGGTCACAGGATTGCATAAATAAGTGCACTCCTGTGACCCCCAGTCTATGGGGAAGTGCAGCTAACCCACACAAAATTCACGCGTTAGCTGCGCTTTGCCCAAAGCACAGTTAAGACCACACCAGGACAGTGTGAAGCCAACCTTAGACCATGGGCTATATGCAGCTACCTTTAGATAATTGGAGACTAGCAAAAAAACAAACAAAAAAAAAACCTTGCTAGGGCCACCCCAGCACGCACCATATAACCCCATCCACTCCGTAAGACAGTTTTTAGCAAGCAATAAGGAAGGATGAAGATGGGGGGGGTCCTGTGTACTGTACTCCAAGGTAAGTCAAAATTCCTATTATCTTAATTATACAGTACAGGACATAGCAAATCAGAAATGCTAAAAGGCCAAAAGAAAAAATGGGTTAAACTGGTTGTAAATCTCTGACGTGAAATATGAACAAAGCACTTGTCTCAGTCCAGAGCACCAAGTGTAATTTCTATCTGCTGCCTCATTCCTGTGCTATCTGCCTGAGTCACTTCTGACAGGTTTTCCTGACACCAAGAGGTAAAAAGTAAATAGGAAAGGGAGCTTTAGCACACAGCCTGTAAATGACAGCCTCAGCTGTGTTGCTGTGTGCCCCCTGCTTCTGAAAGTTCATACAAGCTGTATAAATTTGAATGGATGTAGAGAAGAGAATACTGCAGATAAAAAAATATAACTCATGTAGGAGGATGTGTTTCATTTCAGGGGATCACTTTGTATGGGTTTCGGAGCGCTAGCCCAAGAACCACTTTCCCTGCCTGCTGGCACCCGCTGCCAGCAAGTCCCAGTCTACGGCCGGGATTGGCTGTGTACAATTACAGCCCAGAGCTCGGTGTTGACATTTAACACAGCTCTGTACACAGGGAGCGATCTGTCAGCTTCGACTCCCTACAAAGCAGGGATGAGAACTGATACAGCTCCTAGTACAAGCAGCACACTTTACACATAGTTAGGCACACATTTAACCCCTGATCACCCTAGATGTTAACCCCTTCCCAGCCAGTGTCATTCGTATAGTGACAGTCTATAGTATTATCACTGAATTAATGTCATGGGTGATCTCAGTGGCAGTTAGTGTCAGATTGCCCGCCACAGTGATCAGCGCCATGATAAGTCACTGATCTTTGCCATTAGTAGGATTTAAAAAAAAAAAAAAAAATCCAGTATATATACACCATAGTTTGTAGGCGCTATGACTTTTACGCAAACCAATCAATATACACTTATTGGGATTTTGTTTTATCAAAGACATAAAGCGGAATGCATTTTGGCCAAAATTTATTAATAAATTAGATTTTGGGGGGTTTTTTTGTTTTTTTATTGGATGTTTCTTTAAAATTTTCAGTATTTTGTTGTTTAAATTACAAAAAATAAAAAACCCAGGGGCGATCAAATACCACCAAAAAAAAGTTCTATTTGTGCAAAACAAATTATATAAATTCTGTTTTGGTACAGTGTTGCATGACTGTGTAATTACTAGTTAAAACAGCATAGTACGGTATAGCAAAAAATGGCCTGGTCATGAAGGGGGTAGCATCTTCTGGAGCTGAAGTGGTTAAAGCACACAAAAAAAACTCTAAGATAACAGATTGAAGCATCTTCGAGCAAAAAAAGTTTGTTTCAGCTGAGACCTGAACATCCACATAGTAGAACTTTGAAAACGTGAAAATAAGACCAGGTGGTGGCCTTTCAAATCTAGTGTGCAGGTATTTGCACGCCTAACCAGAAGACAACCTTACAAGTAAGGTCTTCTGCCAGATTATCGCTTATTGATTCAAAGTGAGGTCTCTGAAGTAGAGACAGCACCAGATTGAGATCCCAAGGTGGCACAGGAGGTCAAATTGGAAATTTATATGAGCAACTCCCTGTCGAAAAGTCTTAGTTTTGCTGTAAGATTGTGAGGAAGAGGTTGCTGGAATGAAATGGATAAAGCAAAAACCTGTCCTCTGAGGGTTCTCAGGGCCAGACCCGATTGAAAAAGGCCAAAATACAAGTGATAGAGTATTGCCTGGGACTCAACTACCTGTCCCTGCACCAGGTGAGGTAAGCTGGAAGTTAGAATTTCTTGCTCTGAGTATGGTGGAAATAACATTCAGAAATACCCCTATTCTTAAGGACATGGCTTTCAACAGCTATGCCATTAAAGCCAGTGACTAAGAGGCAGCATAGACTAGGAGGCATTGGGCCAGTAGGTCTGGTAAGTTTGGAAGAGGCCAGAGCTCATCTTCCAGAAGTCTACCACATTCTTCTGAGCCAATATGGTGCAAGGAGTATCACCAGAACCTTTTCTCGACTACCTTACGCAGCAGTCAAGGAAGGATTTTTATCTAAGGGAAGACATAGACCTGCCAGAATTGGATCCAAAGACTCACCAGATCATCTACTGCAAAGGCTAGAGGAACTCTGGTCTTGGCTACAGATTTGTTCTGTATGAGTTGAATCTGGAGGCCAGGATATCCACATTTGGTTTACCCACCTTTGACAAAGATTCTGAAAGATATCTGGTTGCAGAGACCATTTCCCTGGGTCTCGGAGCTGGCAGCCTGGGAAGTCCGTTTCACATTGTCCAACTGTACTCTGAATGGATGACCCTGCAGAAGGGAGGTCCAGTGTTGTAGGGACAATTCGATAGGGACTCTTTTGAAAACAAGATGTAGTAGCCAAAATGTAACATTTCCAGCCTCTAGAAACCTACGATTCTAGAAGTGCCAAGAGTTTTCCAAAAAATCCAGACAGGCAGAGAAATCTGCTTTTTTAGACAGGTTGCATGGCATATATGTGCCTGAGAAGGAGCGATCGTTAAAAAATGATGGGAGCGTTGTCATAATCGGACACTGCTCCAGGACAAAGGAACAGCTATCATTTAAGCAATGGTTAGTTTCCTATAGGCTGTTTGCGGATCCCCAGAGGGTTATGGAGTGCCGAATGGATAGGGTTGTGTACGTCCAGAGACAGGAACTGCTATACTCCAAGTACTCACTGTGTTACTGTGGCTTGTTATATATAAAAGATGGCAGCAGGAGTGCAGCAATGTACTGTGTGCAGTTTCAGCAAAAAAAAAAAAGCAGGTGGGAAGGAGTCATTCAGGAGGCATGATGCAGTTATCTCATCCTCCTGAGACTATGTCAGAACAAGAGGAGAAAAAAGCCAAATTTAAATTGCTTGCGCCAAGAAACATAACAGACAAAATGGCATGGGTTACCACGATAAAGTTAACAGCCACCAAAGCCTCTGCCTATAGATCTGAATAATGTCCTACATACTACGGATAATGGTAGTAAAAGCCAGGAACCAGTGTAAATAAACAGTGATGCCCTCTCCTACTGTATCTTCAAAGCTGGACCTATCAGAGGTTCAGGCTTCACCCATCACAGTGGGCTTAGCTCTGAAAGACTCATATTAAGGGTATGGAAACCAGAAAAATGGGCCATGGGCCTGGAGCTGTATAGCAACCCTGTGGCTAACTATACATGTTGCACTATGTGACAAGGGTAGTGCCTAACACAGGATCCAGTGCCAAAGAAAACATTACAGGCTGGCCCCACATAGTGGTGTCTTGGTATGATCCCCAAGGTTAACATCAGTTAAACCTAGATAGAAGCTTCAGAGGAAAAATGGAATGGTTAGAAAAATAATTCTCTAGAGAAGAACAGACCCATTACCTTAGAACACTAGAAAAATACTGAAGTTTCATGCAGAGGGCAGAGTAATATGGTGAGCACTGGGGCCGCCATAGCAAGATTTGTACCCGTGTTCAGTCACAAGAACATAGCTGCATGTAATCCACTGTCTAAGAATACAAGTCCTGAACTGTACAATTAAGATAAGTATAATTTGTGGACCAAAGAAAATTGGCAGGCCTTTCAGCTAGCAGAAGAAATAGGCAGGCACATTTTATTTACTGTTATAAAGAATCTGTCACATATCAGGCAACATCTCTTTGCTGTAGAGTTCAATGATCCAGAAATTATGCTTTTAAAATCTTTGTTCCCACGGCTGAGTAATCAATGGAAAAATCTGAGGCTTTGGAGCCTTTTATTTATACTATTTTCAACTCTTTAGAAAGCTGCATATAAGCTGTAATAGTCTCGGAAGCTTTTTGTGTCTGGATACTGGGGATAATCATTCAGGATTGCTGTGCCCAGGTCAAGGTTTGTATCATACTATATCGTTAGCCTGGTCTATCACAGACTCAGAGAATGTGACACCTTGTCTAATTACTAAATTGTTTTAGTTTGTGGATATTCCATTTATGTAAACTAATGTGGACTGACCCTTAAAGTGTTTCTAAAGGCAGAAGGTTTTTTACCTTAATGTAGTCTATGCATTAATGTAAAAAAAAACAAAAAACAAAACACTTTGTGCAGCTCCCTCTTATACTTACCGGTGTCGATCCAGCTCTGTGCAAAAGAACAACATCACTACTCTCTCCCCCTTCACTGGCTCAGAAGCAACAGTGGGAGCCACTGGCTGCTACTGCTGTCAATATTAGGCAACGGGGAAGGGGCAAGGTCGATCCTCACTGTATGCGTCAATGATGACAGAGCGCAGCTCAGGAGCGAGCCCACATCAGTGCCCCTTTAGAAAGCAGCTTGCTATGGGGGTACTAAGCAGCGAGGAGGAACCAGGAGCGCTAGCAGGGGACCAGAGAGGAGGAAGATCATGGCTGCACTTTGCAAAGCAATTAAAAGAGCAAGTAAGTATAACATGTTTGGTATTAAAAAAAAAAAATATAATCCCTTTACAACCACTTAAGTGTTTAAAAGAGACAGGCATTTAAGGAGCTGGGGGCATCAATATAAAACAGACAGCTATACAAAATACTCCAAAAATGATAGGCACAAGCTATAGTTTTGAAAGAATTAGCAACTGGGATTTGTTTAGAACTAAGCTAGAAATTGGAATAAAAAATTATAACAAAATGTGTAAGCTAAAAATTGCCTATCTTACATAAAGACAACAATGAACAAGCATTGAGGGGAATGTTCAATGTGCCAAACCATGTAATATGCCACTGATACTTTTACAACAAAATGTAGGTAGTCATAAAAGATCACCCATACTTCCCCACTGAGCACAACTGACTATTATAATGGTGCAAACAGCATACGTCATTTCTCAACCAACCGCAACTGCGCTGCACTTGTGCACCATTCCAGTTCCCACCACAGTACTGACCAACATACATGCAGTGGCACACTATGTACTAAAAGCTGCTATGCGATATACACTGTGCTATAAACTACATTCTTTAGACTGCTCAACTCTAAACACTTCATTGTACAGTCACAACACTACAGATTTTCCAAGGAATTTGGTGCTTCATGCTTGCAGTAAAAATTCAAGATAGTTTTATTCATGTGGGCTGTTCCCCTAACAGTAAGAGCTTGTAAAGAAAAAAATCTATTAAATATACTGACCTCTTCCTCTGACGGTGCTTAGGCAAGGGTGACCTTCCTTCCAGTGAATGCCTAATAGGTCAGATCTTGTGAAAAAATGTTCATGCGCTGTGCTATAGCATCATCTTGCGAGATCTGCGCTACTCTACATTCCCAGGGTGTTTGCCAGATACATGGTGACATCACATCGCGGTACAGAAATTGGAGAGAGCTATTACTGATGGAGGAAGTGGACCTGATTTTTTTAAAGCAAACTTTACACATATCCCTTTACGTTGAACATTCCATGAGGCAGAAATGAGATCATGGCACTGTACAAGTGTAAGTGTATTCCATTAACATACAATTGCTTTTGCAGTACAAGAAAGATGCAAATGGAGATTCAGAAAAAATAAAAATGTTTTGCTAATACAGAGAGAGACCCGTCACTGCTGACTTTCAAAAGGGTACACACTTTGCGGCCATTATTCTTTACTAACTACTTGGCAAGGAGATGACCCAGAAAAAAAAGGTGTTTATTAAAGTGGTTCTAAAGGCTGAAGGTTTTTTACCTTCATGCATTCTATGCATGAAGGTAAAAACCCTCAGTATTCAGCTTCCCCGCAGACCACCTCCCCAATACTTACCCGAGCCTGATCGCGATCCAGTGACGTGCTTGAGAATGGCTGCTCTCCCAGGTCTCTGCTTCCTCACTGGCTGAGAGACACCAGGGGGAGACATTGGCTCCAGCAGCTGTCAATCACAGTCAGTGAGGAGGAAGCAGGGGTGGAGCAGAGCCCCATTCTATGGGTCTTATGGACACTCAGAGAGGGGCACGAAAGCGAGCATACATGAGTCCCTCAGAGCAAGCTGTTATAACAGCACTCAGAGAAGAGGAGGAGCCAAGAGCGCCAGTGGGGAACATGAGAAGAGGAGGATCGTCGCTGCTCTGTGCAAAACCATTGTATAGAGCAGATAAGTAGATAAGTATAACACATTTGTTTTGTTTTTGTTAATTCTACCTTTTATATCACTAAGAGTCAGGACCCCAAAAATGCTATTTCTGGTTCTGTGACTAACTAGGTAGTAAATTAAGGCTAAGTTCACACTGGCATTGAAAGCAGGCATTTGAGGGGCATTTTTAACGCTCCCCAAATGTCTATGCAAATGATAGTATGCACAGCACACAGTGCTGTTCACGTTATCAAAACATGGAGGGTTAGCATTGCTTCACTTTGCTTCAAAACTGAAGCCTCATGTCGAGTCTGGAGGAGTTTGAAGCCTTTCAACGTCTCTCATTCAAGTCTATGGTAACACTATTATAGGTGTTTGTGGTGCGATTTTAACACGCCCCAGAAACGCACGAGTCAAAAACACCTATTAACGCACAGTAATGCTATATGTCCGTTTGTTAGGAGTTAGCATCTTGAGTCAAGTGTGAACAAAGGATAAGGATGAAAGCTGCAGAGCATGCACTTTTAAAAACAAGTCTGATTCACAAGTCTGCATCACTGCAAAGTCTTCCGTCCGGGCAGGTGCCTCTATGCATGCATATACTCATGTGCTGACAGGAAACATGCAGAAAGGATGAAAAGAGCAGAGTAGATGACATACTGGGGTGGATTTACTAAAGGCAAACAGATTGTAGTTGCACTTATTTACCCCAGAGTTCAGTAAATGTAGTAAAGCTCTGCTGATTTCCATCAACCAATTATGTGCAAGCAAAAATGCATTTGTTTTTCCCTTGCACCTGATGTGGGTAATCTTTACAAAGTGAAGCTTTATCACACTTACATTTACTAAAGGGAACTGAGTGCAACTGCACTTACAAAAGTGCACAGTCTATTTGCCTTTAGTAAAACCACCCCATTGTGTTGCTACCCCTTCAATCAAGCTTCAGCATGAGGCAACATCTTTGTCTTTCTAAACTAACAGATAAAACAGTTCGCATATTTATTTAGCTTTTTGTCTGGAACTTAGTACTAACATAAGCCAATACTTTAGAAAGGCCCCTGTGCTAGAGCAAATGTACACAAGAATGCCAACTAGTTCAAGTTAGTTCAAGCAAACATGCCTAGATTGTACTGCAAACACTTCAGGGTTTATTATTTTTACATATACATATTTATGTATATATATGTATACATACTTTTACATATTGCTGCCCAGTAATTCTAAGTTGAACTTGTACTGTTTAAAAGAAGAACAGACAGAACTGCAGACAAGATACAATGGGCACCTCTGTTAGACCATTTAGTCTGGTCTTCTCCATTAGGCTTTCCAAAGGAATGTCAACAGCTATGGAGCCTACAGTTTTTTTTACTATAGAACAGCTCTATGTATCTGTGCATCAAAATATGTAAGTTGTATTGCAAAAACGTGCTATGTCTATGTGTGTAACTAATAGCTGCTGGGCCCTGGTATTGGACCTAATTTTTGGAGAGTAAGGCGTATGAAGTGATCCCACAATGGGGTGTTTGTGTAAGAAAGCTTCAACACTTCCAATTCAGTAGTCCTTAGCTACAGCCGTATATGGGAAATCATTTGCTGATATCTGGACCTCACATGTCACAGTTGAGGACTGACAACTTAGTAGGGGTCAGGCCAGACAAAAGCTCAATTCCAACTTAAAGCCTAACTCCAAGTATACATTCATTTAAAATAGTTTGTTTGGGTCAAGCTGGCTCAAACAAATTATTTCCTATACTAATAAATAGGCCCGCTGCCAGAGCTGTATGGAGAAGCTGGTGGATAATTTCACAATTTCTTCCTCGTCCAATCAGAAGCCTTGTACTCATTGATAAATACAAGGCTTCCTGTGAATGGCTGAGCAGCACTCAGTCCAACTCAATTTTGAGTCTATGACTAAGGCCTGTGTAGGCTGAACAGCGTTTGTTCTTGTCTTGGAATGTTTTATCCCATATAAAGAAATAAAGTGAAGAAACTATTTTTTGCTGCTGCCATTTTACATGCTTGCTGACTTCAAAGTTTAATGATTAGAATAGTGTATGTAGCGGATACTACAGTGCCTTGAAAAAGTATTCATACCCCTTGATATTTTCCACATTTTGTCATGTTACAACCGAAACCGTAAATGTATTTTATTGGGATTTTTTGTGATAGACCAACACAAAGTGGTACATAATTGTGAAGTAAAAGGAAAATGATAAATGGTTTTCAACATTTTTTACAAATAAATATCTGAAAAGTGTGGCCTGAATTTGTTTTCAGCCCCCTTTACTCTGATACCCCTAACTAAAATCTAGTGGAACCAATTGCCTTCAAAAGTCACCTAATTAGTAAATAGAGTCCACCTGTGTGTAATTAAATATCAATATAAATACAGCTGTTCTGCGAAGCCCTCAGTGGTTTGTCAGAGAACATTAGTGAACAAACCACATCATGAAGGCCAAGACAGGTCAGGGATAAAGTTGTGGGGAGGTGTAAACCAGGGTTAGGTTATAAAAAATACCCAAAGCGTTGAACATTTCATGGAGCACTGTTCAATCTATCATCCAAAAATGGAAAGCGCATGGCACAATGGCAACCCTACCAAGACATATCCATCCAAGTAAACGGACAGGCTGGGCAAGGAGAGCATTAATCAGAGAAGCACCAAAGAGGCCTATGGTAACTATGGAGGAGTTGCAGAGATCCACAGCTCAGGTGGAAGAATCTGTCCACAGGAAAACTATTAATCACACACTCCACAAAACTGGCCCTTATGGAAGAGTAGCAAGAAGAAAGTCATTGTTGAAAGAAAGCCATAAAAAGTCCCATTTGCAGTTTGCGAGATGCCATGTGAGGGACACAGCAAACATGTGGAAGAAGGTGCTCTGGTCAGATGAGACCAAAAGTGAGCTATGTGTGGCAGAAAACACTGCACATCACACTGAACACACCATCCCCACCATGAAACATGGTGGTGGCAGCATCACGTTGTGGGGATGCTTTTCTTCAGCAGGGACAGGGAAGCTGGTCAGAGTTGATAGGAAGATGGATGGAGCCAAATACAGGGCAATCTTACAAGAAAACCTGTTAGCCTCTGCAAAAGACTTGAGACTGGCGCAGAGGTTCACCTTCCAGCAGGACAACGACCCTAAACATACAGCCAGAGCTACAATGGAATGATTTATTTCAAAGCATATTCATGTGTTAGAATGGCCCAGTCAAAGTTCAGACCTAAATCCAATTGAGGATCTGTGGCAAGACTTGAAAATTGCTGTTCACAGACACTATTTGACAGAGTTTAAGCTATTTTGCAAAGAAGAATGGGCAAAAATTTCACTCTAGATGTGCAAAGCTGGTAGAGACATCCCCAAAAAGACTTGCAGCTGTAATTGCAGAGAAAGGTGGTTCTACAAAGTATTGACTCAGGGGGGCTGAATACAAATGCACACCACACTTTTCAGATATTTATTTGTAAAACATTATCAAAGTCATTTATCATTTTCCTTCCACTTCACAATTATGTGTCACTTTGTGTTGGTCTATCACATAAAATCCCAATAACATACATTTACGTTTTTGGTTGTAACATGACAAAATGTGGAAAATGTCAATGGATATGAATACTTTTTCAAGGCACTGTACATTCAGTTTATACTTGGCTGAAAGCAGGCGCATCCATTAGTAAAGGAAATAAGACTGTCTGGCCCAAACAAACTATTTAATACAAACGTAGACCTGCAGCTAGGCCTTTAAGTGGTTGTAAACCTCAGACATGAAATATGAACAAAACATATCCCTCTATAGTGTGTACTTGTCTCAATTAAGAGCGCCAAGTGTAAATTCTGTCTGCTGCTTCTTTCCTCTCCTATCTACACGAGTCACTTCTGACAAGTTTTCCTGACACCAAGAGAAAAAGGTAACGAGCAAGGGACCTCCAGCTGACTGACAGCCTCAGCTCTGTACCTGTGAGCTGTGTTAAGGGGGTGTGTCCCCTCCCTCCAATCAGCTCTCATTGCTCTCCTCAAGGAGCTCTGCAAAGTGTGATTTCAACTCTCCACCCCCTGTTGTCTGACAGCTTAGACAAGCTTTATAAATTCTGAACTTTCAATGGATGTAGAAAAAAGAAGAATGCAGACAAGCAGGTACAACTTATGTAGGAGTAGTTGTTTCATCTCTGTGTATCACGTGAGGCCAATCACTTCACTGGGCATATGGAAGGGTTTACAACCACTTTAAATTGAACCTGTAAAAAACCTGGGCGTTTCTGACCAAGCACATGATGAAAAATGGAAAAGTAGTAGCTACTTGACAAGAAACATAAAATTCAAACCTTACTTGTTTGCTTTTGTATAATGTGGATTTGTTGTGGGCCTAATGCAGCAGCTGTTACCTATATGAACAGTCAGTGCTAAGAGCTTTTTCCCTCTCATTTATTATAAAAAGAACAGTGAACTAATTAGGAAAAAAAAAAGGAACACATCTGGTTGACCGCTCAACTATGAACACTTTTCTTGAAACCACTTGAATAAAATCACATATCCACAAACAGTGGATGACATTATTAGAAAATATCTAAAGCATTTCAAGCTCACTCAGCGCTTATTCATAGCTGAAAGTAACTTGTTTTTTCCTATGTAGATGAATATTATGTTCATTATTTGCACAAATTGTATTCTTACCTGTGCAGTCTCTGCCATCTTTTGCTCAAAGTCAGATTTTACAGCAGCGTATTTCTCAACACAGCCCTTGTAGCTTTCTGTGGCTTTCTTGGCTTTTAATGATGCCTAGTAAAACAAAGATTTGAAAAGGTAAACGTTACTTAAAAAGAAACCTAATTGTCTAAAGCCAATACTGCCTAGACTAGCTAAAAAATAAGCATTACAGACAGCAGTCACCATTAAGTGCCTGCTCTTATCCTCCCATGTGCTCCTACACTGCCCTGATCCATCACCAGAACCCCTAGGAAAAAAAACAAAAAAACAGTACTTCAGTATAGGGGTTCCACAAGGGAACACCCCTGTCTCCTAAAGCATGGCACCAGAGTGGCTAACAAATTAAAGAAAACCAGAAATTGTGCTAATTGTGCCATTTTATGCAGCATAACTATTTTAAGAAACCTGAATAAAAATGTTGAAGATTTAGCACCTGTTACATATGTATTTTTTTAAAGCACATCATGCATTTTACAGAGTTTCAAATGCTTTGATTTAAAATGCAACAAAAAAGAAAAACGTGTTTTCAGTACATTTTCCATGTGTTGCCTCTGGCTAAAATGTAACGTGTTTTTACAAAAATCCACCAAAGATGCAACCAGCAGGATTTTTTAGAAACGCAAAGCACTGTCCTCTAATGTAACGCACTGATGTGAACAGCTTTATATATTACAGTGGTAATACACTTTCATGTTTTAAGTGCACGGTTATCCTGCTTAGTATTGCGCATAAGATGCAGGTATGAACAAGCACTTGACAATAACTGTGAGATATCCCATAGCTTACAACCCTCTGCCAGAGCAGTTATAGTATTTTTTTTGCAGTTAGGGCCTGAAGGTTAGTTAAAACCACCAAAACATTATATAATTCCTGAAAGAAAAAAAATAGAGGTAGTTTTTAATGTAACATATTAGTTCAACTATTTTTTAAAATCCGTATTTTCAGTAAAGCATACACAAAAGATTAATTAGAAAACACAAATTATTACCCAATTTTTGGTAAACAATAACAGCTAAGAAAATGTTGAGTAAACTGATACCAAACATGCCAAGCCTTACAATTGTGTGCGTCTGTGAAACGGGGACAAGTTACAGTATCTGAAACTGTCCATAGGCGACAATTTTCAGGTTATCAGTTCAGAGTTTACTGTGATCAGTTGGTAACTGTTAATCATTTTTGCATACTTGGGCACACCCAATGCATGGGTTTATGCTTGTACTGTATGTACAGGGGGAAGGACGGCTTATTTAAAAAAAAAAAAAAAAAAAAAAGTGTGTTTGATTTTAACGTGGTCACATTTTTTTTGTTTTTACTTAGTGCTATCACATAGGTGACTTATTGCTATCACATAGAGGCCTTACACCGATAGCAGTGTAAGGGTGAAGAGAGTTTGTTTCTCTGGGACAGAAAATAGGAGGAATTCTTCCTGACAAGACTCACAAGGGTTTAACCCTTCCTTACTTGCACTTAATTTTTGTGGTGTCCCATGCCTCTGCCTGGTACACATCCAGAAATCTAAAACAATTCCTCAGCATGTTATAGCTGGGTAGGTTTGAACTGAAACATAGGCCTCACTCCCATGATGCAACAAGAGCTTTCCCAAGTCATGTCCTCTATGGACCTGACTAGCAATCAGCATTATGTAGGTGATGCTTTTAATTATGTATTTTGCAAAGCGTCATCTACTTCATTTGTATATTTCCTGCTCTCATAATTCAATAAACCGCAAAAAAAAAAAAAAATCATTGAATTGCTTATATAATAATCAGGGTTTAGTGTTCTTTCTTTTGTATTGAAAACAGAAAACAAAGGCCATTTTTTTTCTTGCACAACATATGAATATTTGAGGCAGGAAGATCCCTTAAACACGAATGGTTTTTGAAAAGTACCATTAATTCTTAAAAAGACGTCTGGTATTATGGCACATGACCAGTTCAAATGTAAATTTGGCATCTTTAAAAAAAATGTATAATAAAGCAGGTCATCAACCCATCATGCCACACACTCTTTTTTTAAACCAAACAATCTGCAAGCTCTCTGTATGAATACTTGTGACTAAAAATAATCACATCCTAATTGTCTTAACATGGGTGGGGGACAAGAAAACAAGGCTGAGATTAGCTGTGACAACTATTTTATGTGGATTAACTCCCTTGCGTCTAAAGTTAAGAACATTTAAAAGGACAATAACCTCAGAGCATAAATAGAAAACATAACATACTGTATACTGTACAAATGCCTTATTTCAACAGGTCTGGCTGAATGCATATCTGTATTTACTGGCAGACCTATAAGTAGGGATCATGGGATGACAGTCCATAATGCCTACTCAGTTCCCTTCTTGTTCCCAGGATAGAGGCTCATTAGTTGTCCCTGTTCTTCACTTCATTTAGGCTGGCATACAACAGGCATCTTAAGTGGAATTCAAGTCTGGATCTAAGCTTAAAACTGCTCCCACCACCCTTCTAACTACCCTGTAGAAAGAAGGTACAAGTATACAAGTCTCTATTTTTGTTCCATTTAAAAAATGGAAGCAGACCTAAGTGGATATAAATGGATAGAGTTTATTTTTGCATTGGTTGCAAGGAGCCGTCACCAGTCAGCGTCCTACCAACCAGTGACTCATCAGGGGAATCCCTGCGGATAGCAGAATGTAAACAAATTGGGGGGGGCTGCAGTGTGTGTGTGTGTGTGTGCGCGGAAGGGGGATGGGGGGGCAGTGTGTACAGAGAGGGTGGAGTGTGCACGCAGAGGCTGTCACTTGCCAGCTCCAAATGACATTGCCAATTCTCCGCACCGCTAAAGTAAACAAAGGGGCAGGGTAATCCTGTGACATCACCTGGTGACACCACCCCTTTGTTTATTTTAGTGTGGGGAGATGCGGAGCTGTCATTCGGCCCTACTGCTGAGGTAGCCAAAGGGGCGGGGTCACTATATGAAAAACATATAGTTGTGCTTACATTACATAACGCATGCATGGAACTCAAAAACTTTGTCTGCTTGAGCTCTATTAGTGGCAAATCAAGGGATTTTAGTAACATGTTACTATACACCCCCTTCCCTACCCTCACTGTGACCTGCTGATTGTAGATGCAATGCTTCGCACGCTCCTGAGCAAAAAAAATAATACAAGCACATTTTATAAACTGCTAAAATATGTGCATTTATATATTTTTATTGGTGAGCCTTTAAATTGATCATACACTAGTAGACTTTCTTTTAAAAACTTTTGGCATTCAAATTGTTAGTGTAGTTATACTGTAGTCAAGGTTTGTTTTCGACTTAAGTGACGAAAAATTTGATTGACTTTATCAGTGAATTTACTTTTCATTCGAGAAAGTCCTATCACATCAAAATCAAATGTTAAAAGCAAACATTATTTAAATATTTTTGAATTTCATTCTTCGGCATCCAATGTAAGGATGAGAATTTTTGATTGAATGTCTTTGAAAATCTACTAGTATATGGTCAGCGTTACATTCAGGTCAGAGACGTCCCTACCCTATGCATCTGACCTTTATAATTTGCAGTCCATCTCATCTGGTCAGTGAGTCTTTCTGAAGGTAGTTGTGGATAAGGGCCCTTTCACACAAGCATTCAATCTGGATCTGTCTGTCAGATTTTCAGACCAATCTAGACTGAACCACAATGTATGTCTATGGGCAGGCAGATATAAACAGACGTGTATCCGGCGATTTATGTGTGCAGAAAAAAAAAAGTTTGATTCCTTTTCCATTCTTGAGAACATTAACAGATGTCCAATTACGTCCATTTGGTTTTAAGGAAGAAACACTTTTCATTTATACTTTTGCCCACCTACATAAAACTTTTTTCTTCAAAAGTCAACAGGTGACGTCACCACCTAGGCTCTGCAACGGTTGTGGTCGCTCTCTCCTCTTCCCTGAAGCCAGCCACATGACTAAACCAGATAGCCCTTAGATTAGGTGAGTATATACATCTTTCCTTTACAAGCTAGTTAGTATAGGGCTTATAGGTTTAGACTGCACTTCTACTTTAAAGTGATATTAAACCCAGGACCCTGCATTCACTCTATCTGGTCTCCCACAGTACACACAACATGGAAATACAATTATTTTAGTAAATATAAAGCGCTAAATACTTTTTCTCATCAGCAGTTAGAGCAGTCTTGTGACTTCAGCAGAGCACTGGTTAAAGCTTGCTGGAGGAGTTTTCTTTCTGCTCTAGGAGGATGTGAAACCCTTGACCCTCTGTCTGGACAGTGCTGATTGGCCCTGTGCTGATCACATGAACTCTCCTTAGGAAAAAAAAAACAACAACTCTCTAATACACACCAAACTGAGCATGTGCATGTGACTACAGATTCAGTCTGTGTCAGCTGGTCATTTCAACAAGAGGGGCAGAGAAGAAAAGATCAAACAGCCTTTTTACACCATGCAGAGGATTAACCCCTTAGGTTCCACAGTGAGTATAACAAGCATACTTTTCTGCAAATACAGACTGATTTTACTGTTGTGGGTTTAGTAAAACTTCAAGGTGTAGGATCCATTTCCAAGGACATTGTGTGGTGAATAAAACACAGCTACACAGAAAGATTGTCAACTCTGAAACATTATTTTTTTTTTGTAGTACATATTTGAACTTCAGCACTGGTTATGTATGTGGATATATTATTCTATTTATTTCATCACAGCTGCTTTTAAAATTATAATGGTTTCCAAATCTGTTTATTTGTTGGCGCAGTTGTAGGGGATATATTATCACCTTCAAGCATTGATTGTGGTGTAGTGCATATGTTTTGTTTGATTTTGCCTTCTAGACATACACTTTAAGCCTAGTACTCAAGTTAGCCAAAAGAGAGCGTATATGAAAAATAGGAGAGATATGACAGTGAGTGCAGATCTGCATTCAGCAATCAATGCACCCCTGTTCTTTGAGCCATAAAGCTTATTGCAAAGATGTAGCCTGCCTTGGTAGAATCAATCTTTGAAATGCCTGAGATACTGCAGGTATGCGATTGGGTGCTCGGTAATTCCTTAACCAATGCAAAAGTGTTTTTTTTTCTTTACAAAAGCAAATGCCAGCTTAGTTTTATTCATCTTTTAGCACAGAATAAGGAAGATACTGTTGCCAGTTAATACGGCCTTTGGTGTTTTCCTCTTACACGCAGTTTAAGGATTTCCTTGTATTACATTATGTCTGCAGACAAATATGGGAACTGCGGCAATAGGTGAGGCTGCCCATTTCTCAAACAGCAATAGTGTGACAGCAGGGCCAGTACACAATATACTGTACAATCAGGCTAAAATGAAGGGCTCTCTAAGATTCCCTTTTCAAGAGAAAGATTAGAATATGAACTGCACTGCAAGCACATTGAAGGACTCAAAGCCTAAATCCATACTGCATTTAGTTTCTAGGACTGCATAAAGCATTCAGTTACAGTGATGGCCCAGAAAAATCATACAAAACATGAGGTCACAAAGAAATCTCATATTTGCATACAGCAAGTGAAATTTAATTTCTACGTTCACGTCTAAGCAAATGGATGCAATAAATGATAAAGTAGCAGCGCTAGCTCTACTGGATGAACGTGTGTCACTATAATAAGCAGGAAGCTGTTAAAATAATTTATTAAAACCTCTAAATATAATTACAGACAACATTGTTATCTGCTTTTCTTTCAGAAGAGCAGTAAACATGCAACCTTGGAACCTGCCCCTTCAATTACATTATGCTAATGGACAGCACAGTGAACAAAAGGTGGCTAAGGACTCATTCAAAAGGATGCAGAACAGGAGTTTATTTAACGCGCCCAGAAAAACATGGAGATTTATGCAGGCAGCCCATGTTAGTCAATGGGACACAGCACCCACACATCTGAGTTTGACAGGTATGCAGGGATGGGTGCATGGCCCCGAACACAGTCAGTGTGTCATGCGCACATCCTTGCACACCTTTCAAACTTGGAGGCGAGTATACAGTTGCTGTGTCTCCACTAACACAGACTGTCTGTATGCGGTTCTATGCTGCCCTAGATGCATAAACAAATATCTTTTCATGCTATACAGGCCTTTGCACTCCCGTGAATAAGCCCTATATTGGAAGTTTGTCTTTTAGCCTTAGTATCCTTTGTACTATTGTTGTGGAGTTTCCATGTACAATTTGTATCTGCATGAGGTTTTCAAGGGCACACGGACACTGCTAAACTCCTTCTGAAAAAGCTAGCTACCTGGTTGTTATGATGATCTCTGGTGTTAACACTTTTGAGTCACAGACCCTCAAAAGAAGTATGAAGCAAGTGATGCAAGAACTCCAGATCTGAGATCTAGTGAACAGAAAATTGGTGTGACAGCCAGAAAATTAGCATTTTTTGAAAAAGAGGTCAGCATTCTACATAATATTCTCAGGTTTCCATTAAAGCAAAGAGTGTTGTCAGTTAAAACACAACACCCAGTTCATTATGTTTCTCTGGAGCAGAAGACTTATCTTTGTTACCTTTTCTATCTCTTTCTGGGCTGCGCCTTCCTTCTTCAGCTTCTCCTGCTCCACACACTTGATGTTGTACAGTTCCTTGGCTTTCTGCAGGGCTTGAGTAGTACTCTGAATGTTCTGTACAGCCTCCAAAGTTCCAGATACTTCCTCCTTAGTCTGCCAAATGTAAACAAATAAAGAATCATCTATTTAATTGTCCAACAGCTTTTAGTAAGCCCAGATTAATAGAGGCAATCTTTCAAAAGACAGATACCTTTTTATGAGACTTCAGTTGTTCTTCCCCATATTTTTGGAGCTCTTTTATAAGGTCCTGTAATTTCTTGACAAGTTCTAGATGACAGCCAGCAAGCTTTTCTGTTGAAGTTTTAAAGACATCCCAAACAGGTCCAAAGGTCCTATGTAAGAAATGGCATGCCAAGTCATTTTTCTTAAATGTAAATTGAAATCTTAAAAAAGCCTACTGTTGTTTAATTACTCAAACATACCCAAGTTGTGTATAATTGCTAGCAGTCTTGGCAAGTTTGGTCATTGACCGAGAATAAGCGTCTTCAATTGTCGACCTGTGAAGGTAGTTATAGAACAAGTTGGGGTGTGTAAAGCAGACCTGACAGATTTTAACAAAATGATAGGACAGGGATAGTACAAGTAATATTTAATTTAATTATAAAGACCTCAGAGCAAACCCATGATTACAAAAGAGTGGTAGTCACATTATTTAATATAGGGGACCTCAAGTGTGGCCCCTGACATCACCAAAAAGCCACACATAATATTCAGTAAATGTCATGCTACAGCAGGCTATCGGACTGCAGACATACAACAGGAGACGGTCAGAGACTGCAGACACGACACGGGAGACGGTCAGAGACTGCAGACACGACACGGGAGACGGTCAGAGACTGCAGACACGACACGGGAGACGATCAGAGACTGCAGACACGACACGGGAGACGATCAGAGACTGCAGACACGACACGGGAGACGATCAGAGACTGCAGACACGACACGGGAGACGATCAGAGACTGCAGACACGACACGGGAGACGATCAGAGACTGCAGACACGACACGGGAGACTGCAGACACGACACGGGAGACGATCAGAGACTGCAGACACGACACGGGAGACGATCAGAGACTGCAGACACGACACGGGAGACGATCAGAGACTGCAGACACGACAGGGGAGACGATCAGAGACTGCAGACACGACAGGGGAGACGATCAGAGACTGCAGACACGACAGGGGAGACGATCAGAGACTGCAGACACGACAGGGGAGACGATCAGAGACTGTAGACACGACACAAGAGACTATCAGAGACTGCAGACACGACACAAGAGACTATCAGAGACTGCAGACACGACACAAGAGACTATCAGAGACTGCAGACACGACACAAGAGACTATCAGAGACTGCAGACACGACACAGGAGACTATCAGAGACTGCAGACACGACACAGGAGACTATCAGAGACTGCGGACACGACACAGGAGGCTATCAGAGACTGCAGACACGACACAGGAGGCTATCAGAGACTGCAGACACGACACAGGAGGCTATCAGAGACTGCAGACCCGACACAGGAGGTAAAGTTGATCCAGAGAATATCCGTTTGCCACTCGGGGGATCAGGAAGGAATTTTTTCCCCTGCAGGAGCACATTTGATCATGCTTTGCTGAGTTTTTTGCCTTCCTCTGGATCAACTGTGGGTATAGGATTATAACTTTTTTTTTTTTAATTGGTTGAACTGGATGGACTTTTGTCTTTTTTCAGCCAGACTAACTATGTAAGTATAGCTGCCTAACATGGATTAATTAGCACCAATTGATGTGACAGTGAAAATCACAGGTAGAGGCAGACCACTTGTATACAATGGCACACTCTGTTCATCTGGCCTCACAGGAGTATGACGTGCATACCTCTCCCATTCCTGGCACCATCAGAGGGTGGAGTCTAGAAACTGCAAGAGCTGATTGTCTTGTTTCACTGAGTTGTCTTACACTGATCGAGGGATAAACACTGCCTAAAACTAGGTACACTTAATAAAACCTACTAAAAACATGCACATTGCCTTGCAGAATACAGAGAAAAGAAGCGAAAAGTCAAAAGGTAAGAAATCATAATTGCAAAGATTACTGATATATCAAAATACCTAATGTGTTTAAAAAAAAACAGCCTTTTTTTTTTTTAAGCACGCCATTTCTAACATATACTGTAAACTCCATAAACCAAGTACATTGTCAATACCCCTACCAAGAGCTTTATGTGTAATACAGAATTAAAGATGTCAAATTTAATTATAAACAAATTGATTACACTCTAATCAGGAACATGCACATCTAAAGGGATGCTAGGAATATGTTCTTTTATATAATGCTCAGTATCAGCAGTACAGTGACTGACACCAGTCCTGTGGATCACGCACACATGACAAAGAGCAAAAATGACTGATGACAGAGAAAGCCAATAGACAATGAAAGTATAGATCAGGAGGAGAGGGGATTGATGATGATTGAAGATGTTCAGATAGGCATGAAGGCAGCTAAAGACAGCTGCTTGCAGCGTCAAAGGACTACTACTTTGGAGATACAAACTCGAAGGGAATCCGATTCAACACAGGAGAAGACTTGCTACATGTGTGGGAAAGAAAAGATAAAGCTGAAATTCAGCTTTAAATCTTTTATAACGGTACAATTTTGGCAGTAGAACATTTTCACAGCTTAAGAATAGCCATGGGGGGTTGTCCCTTCCCTGCTGTGTGCCAGTGTAGAAGCTTTTTATGAAGCATTCCAAAGCATTAGCCTTAAACTTCCCAGCAGTAAAATGTTTTAAAGAACAGTAGTTAAAGTGGAAGTTTAGTCAAAATCTAACTAAGGCTGAACCTACTCCCACTCTAGGCCTATTTTATAACACCCTGTAAAGAAAAGATCTGTATAACCTATTCAGAAACCATTCTGGTCTGGTCACATGATCTCACCAACGGCGTCTTCTGTGTAGAGGTGAGATCACAGAGAACGACTACAAATGCCTGTCACCCATAGGCTTACTATGGGGCATCTGTTGTCGGCTACCCCTCTGGAAAGGACCCTTTGCCAGCTCCTTCCCCACAGCCTGCACTGACAGTCTGGTGTTGATGACCCGGGGAAGTAGTGATGTCACTTCCCCCATTGTGACAGTGTTAGGCCTAGCAATTAGCTGCTAGACCTAATCACTGTCATGGGAGGTGGTCACATTCCCCTCTATACTCAGGTGTGGATGCAGGGGAGAGCTGGTAAGGAGAGCATAAGACCGATGAAAAGAAAATAATGCTAGGTACACTTTTGGGAAAACACTGCAATAATTTAAAACACATGGTCATGTATTATGCTATACCTTCCCTTTAAAATGCGTATTATAAAGTGTAGATTTCCGACGTTATAGGAAACATCTAGAAATCTTAATTGTACCTAGGCAATATACTGAAAAATATACAATTTGTCTTGAACTCCTCTGTGCCTACAGCCTCCTACATTGCACTGTATGTCTTTGACTGCTAGTCTCAGAAGATCTGGATCAAGATTTTGTGTTCTCACTGCTGAGCAACTCACTGTTGTCCGATATGAGAAAGCAATAGCTTGCTCTACCAAATTCGCCACCTCCACACAGGGATGCAGTGCAGAACAAAGCATGAAAAGTCAATCACAGGAAAAAATCAGCTGCAAGGAGACCACAATTAGTCCTGCTTTTTTGGGGGCACAAAGTTTAGGTCCTGTTTAAAGTGTGTCCACAGTCCAGTTTTATCATTAAACATTTAGAGAGCCCCATCGCCAAACTAATATTAGTTTTTCAATTTAAAACTTTTTTTTTCCCCCTTTTTTTTTTTTTTTTTTTTTTTTTTTTAACAACCCTGATGTACAGATGACACTCAGGGCTCATACATACAACCAAAACCTAAAATTCTGAACAAAATACAAATGGTGGCTTCGAACAAAAGTTTTATATCCAAGAGCTAACAATAGGTAAAGCATCAAAAAGGGTTAACTTTTACAGCTGGTAACAACTGCCAAAGTCAGTGTTTTTTGGCAACAATTTGGATGCAATAATTCAGGAATAAATAGGACACAGCTGGAATCACAAAGCCTTGACTGTTCCAGTGACAAAGAGCAATGACACGAGGCTGACACTACTTTGCGCCATCGATTCATGGGACTCATGATAATATTAACATAAATGAAATCACAAATACTTCATACATAAAATTATCTTTCTGTTGATTACTCTGGCTGCATATGAACCCATGTTCACTAGCAATGCAACAATTAGTCATTGCTTCTGAATAAGTGACAGAGTGCCAACAAGCAATAAACATTTAAGGCGGTTCCCAAATCTTCCAGAATGCTGGGCAACGAAGGCCATGGAAGACATATAGAATGTGTACACAGATAAGAATTAGGTCATTTCAGACCTCACTGGCTACATACAATTCTAATGTGAGTGAATTGCAAAGCAGTGAAGCCAGGAAGAGGCAACGAGCAATGACAGCATAAACATACATACTGTACATGTACATACACACAAATACATATATACACACATACATACAAATGCCTATTTCAAGACTAAAACATGTAAACACATTTGACAATTAGTCCCTTACTTAGTGTAGTTCACATATAAGTCTCCAAGAACTTTAAGAACCAAATTACAAATTATATTCATCCTTCAAAGAAAAAATTGACAGCGGTTTTAATCATCCCCTACTCTATCCAAAATGAAAAAAATAGGAATTTTGACTTACCTATAAATTCCTTTTCTTGGAGCACAGTACAAGACACAGGACTTGTATTCATAGACCATGAGTTATATGCAACTACCTGCAGGTGTATTGCATATTCCTTGTCATGATTCAGTGCAGGACAAAAGGGAAAGAACAATGTGCTCAATGAGATGGAAAGAAGAGACCACCTTCATTGGCATGAAGGAACGTTTTGGTCTAAAACCACTTTATCCTTGGGTAAAACAAGAATGGGTTCTTTAAAGGAAAGAACTAATTCAGAAAAATGGCTAAAGCCTGGTACGTGGTAAAGTTTTTTTTCATTCTGGCAGATCACAGTACTATCACAAGTGATTTTAGTACAGCGATCTCTCTAGTTGTGCTACTGTGTTATGACAGGGGGACCAACTCCCTGAAGAAAATTCATGATGAGGGATTGTGAGGCAAGAGGTTTCTGGATAAAGAAGAAACCTGTTCTCTGAAGGTACTCAGGGCCAGGTGCTGGTCAAGGCCAAGCTGAAGAAAGACCAAAACACAAGGGAAAGCATTCCATGAGACTTACCTCCCTGTCCTTGCAACAGGCCAAGTAAACACTCCATGTACTATGGTAAATCTTGCGGCATCAGAAATATTTCTATCCTTTAGGACTTGGGTTTCAAAAGCCATGCCATTAAAGCCTGCAATAGCAGGCTGAAGCAGGGAGGAATAAGGAGCCTTAGGACAGGACTTCAGTCTGTTTGAAAGAAATCAATGCTTGTCCTCCAGTAGTCCAAGTATGTTTGTGTACCACAATCTTCTGGGCCAATCTGGGAATCATCAGAACCCTCCTCTATCTTGCGCAGCAGTCAGGCGCAGATATTCATCGTAGGGATGGCATAAACCAGCTTGTATTGAGACCAAGGAATCACTCAATGCAACCACTGCAAAGGCTAGAGGATCCCTTGTTTAGTTTGTTGTTGAACTTATGGTCCAGAATGCCCACATCCAGTATTCCCCACCTTTGACAGGGATTTTGAAAGAGCTGGGTACAGAGACCATTTCCCCAAATCTAGGGGTTGGCAACTTAGGTATGAAGGTCCAGTGTTGTAGAGACAATCTGATGGCTCACAAATGCAGGATGTTGACAGAAAGTTTCAACTCCTGTTGGGACCAGGTTCCCCTGGACAGTAATGGAGTTGTAAACGCTACCTCTACCTGAAAGGCTGGCATCCTTTGTCAGCATTTTCCAGGACATGTGAAGGAAACACTTTCCCAACTCGAGGGCTGGATTGGAGATCCCTCAAATCAGGGAGAACTTTGAGTAGAAATGGACATAGGCATTGGGCAATCCAAGGACTGGATTTGCTTGTCCCACATCATGAGTATGTTGAATTGAAAAGATCTGGAGATAAACTGGACCAAAAAAAAACAAAAAAACAAAAAAAAAAACCAAAAACTTATCAAGCCCAGAACCTTCATTCAGTTTCCAATTGGGGATGGGGGGGCTGCTTTGACCCTGCTTGGCACTTTTGTTTTGGGAGAAGGAAAATTCTGGACGTTGGTAGCCAAGAGTGTGGCTGAGGAATAATTCAGTAGAAGGTCCTCCGGGTAACCTGTGACATGAATGCCCTGAGTTCATAAAAAAAAGCCAGAACTGGGGGAAGCACATTTGTGAACACTCAGGGTGAAGAAGAAGAAGCCCAAATGGTAGTGCTAAAATTGATTTTCCACAGCAAAATACAAAAAACATTGATGTGATAGGAAAACAGCTATGTGTAGACATCTTATATATCTACCGGTGTCATAATTTCCCATTGTTTTAGAGAAGCAATGACAGATATTGATGACTCCATTCAGAATTTTGGCATATGTAGAAATTTGTTTAGCGACTTTAAATCTAGTATAGGGCTGAAGCCCCCATTTGGTTTTGGGATTGTGAATAGGTGTGAACAGAAGCCCTGAAACAGTTCTTCTAAAAGAAATGGTACAACCATTCTCCTTGTGCCTTAGGTAAAACAGTCATTAAATCTGCTTTCTTTTGGTCTGAAGTTGACAAATTGGAAGGCAAAAAACCAGAAGCAGGCAGAAATAGAACTCTACTTTACACCTCTTTGAAATGGCTGAATAGATCCAGAGGTCTAGCATGTATCGGATCCAAACTGGCAAAATGTGAACAAATGTTCCCTACTCTTAGGAGCGGAAGCACCCCTCCATTGCTAGGAGGGCTTCTGGGCAGGCTTGGTAGACTTGGGAATGCAAGGCTTGTTGCAAAAGAAGGTGTTAAGCCTTGGTTTGGAGGTAGACACCTGGAAAAAGTGAAAATAACGCTTAGTTAAAAAATAAGTAGTAGCTGTATGAGTAGGAGACCAAAGCCTGGCACACTGAATTCTGACAGCGAGGGCTCCTCTGCTGTCAGAATCCACTAATTAGCACTGCAGCCTATTGGCTGAAACACTGATCGATTGAACATTTTCCAACAAGCCATAGATTGATTGAAATTATCTATCCCTGCTGAGCCGGCCAAATTTCGATCCATCTATGGCCAGCTTTAGGCTTTTCAGCACCTTTCCTTCAGTGACTTCTTTTATGAATTTATCAAAGAATTCCCCAAACAGGCTATCACAATCTAAAAGGCATGCATGGAAGATCCTTTTTACAAGCAGTTTTAGCAGACCAAGCTTTTAGCAACACAATCTTTTGCATAGTCACAAAGATAAGGGACATTCAAAAGACTTCATTAATCACATTCTTGAGAACGTTAACATGAAATAACAATGCTGGTGGCATCAGCAGTAATTATTCTAATACAGCAGGGTTCTCAAAGACAGATTCATGTTCTCTATCGGTCTTTTACAGTAAGCAATAGTCTGGCAAATGGACACAGCAGCAATGAATGGCTGCAGGTCAGGACTTTCAAGGGCAAAGAAGGCCTTTAAGAGAGCTTTCAGATGCCTATCAACAGAATTCCTTAAAAGAGGGAACATCCTCAATAGGAACTGTAAAGATCAGTACACGCTGCAAACGGCTGATTTTTGGACAGTGTGTACTCAGCTTAAGGTGTATATTGAGGAATTATATGGCAGGATTCACTAGGAACCAGTCCATTTCTTTTTAAAATGCTTTTCCACAGGATAAATCTCAGCAAAAAGCATTGGACCAATCCTTACAAGGTGCACAATCAATCTGTGCATGTATTGGAAAAGTCTATCTGGACAGTTTTTGGTGCCATAGGGGCACGTGAAAAGTCTGGTGCTGTATGCAAAGACTAGTGTGCACCACATCAAATAGCCTTCCACAGTAGAGAACATTTAGCTTGAAGTCATAGCTTGTACTTCACACAAAATCAGTTACTTCAATACTTTCATCCATAATATCCTTAAGGAAAGGAATTTCCGCTTCTGAATCCTGAAATGAATCAGGGGGAATAGAGGACATATAGCATTTCTGGCCTCTGGAAACCTAAGGTTCTAGATGTGCAGAAGTTTTCCAAATAATTCAGATATAGTGGCAGAGAAAACTGCGTTTGTCAGACAGGCCACATGTTGTGTGCTTGGGAGAGAGCCAGAGTCAGATAATGGGAGAGGTGTTACTGCTCTGGGACAATAGAATAGCCATCACCCTGAACGGCACTTAGTTTCCTGTAGGTCATCTGCAGAATGCATCCTATTTGGCCCTTTTATCCTAGCTTTCTTGAACCCATGGTTTGTCATTGCTAACTGAGGGAATCCCCAGCAGGGTACTCACAGTTTTGGAGTACAAAATGGATGGAGTTATGCATGTCCAGATATAGGAGGCCACTATAACCCAGGTGCTGATTTGCTTGAAAGTAGCAGCAGGAATGCAGCAATGTGCTGTGCGTTCTCAGAGGAAAAGACAGGCAGGAAGGCATAATCTGGAGAGCATAACCCAGTTACCTGTTCTATCTGAGGCGAAGTGTGGAAAGAAGTAGAAATAAATGGCAAGTTTAAATTGCTTGCACCAAGAAACAAAATAGCAGGGGTTACTACAATAAAGTGAATATTCTCCAAATCCTCTGCCTAAAGAACCACATAATGTGCTACGCACTGCAGACAGTAAAACCCAGAAATGAATGTAAATACACAGGGAAATCCTATCTCACAATAACCACAACACTGCAGCTATTAAAGATCCAGGCTTCATCAGTCACAGTGAGCATACCCTTCAGCAATTTATTCAGGATCAGGGAGCAATAGAAAAGGACCACAGCCCTGGATCTTTATAGAACCTTGTGGCTATCTACAAAATGGTTTATGTACCAAGGTGAGCGTTGAATGCAGGATCCAGCACCAGAAGCAATCTTTACAGGCTGGTCCCACACAGTGGAGTTCCGAGGAGATCCCCAAGGGACACAGAGAGGGTAACTGATCCAGAAACTGCTAGGTAGCCAAGGGCAGTAAGCAGTTGGATCTTTATAGAAGCTAGAGAGAAAAAAAAATTGAATGGTTAGACCTTTTGTTCTCTGAAAAATTATTTCTTTTTCTATCACTGTAGGATGTCAGCAAAAAAAAAATAAAGTTTCACAAAGTGGGCAGTTATATATGATGTGTTCTGGGGGCAGCTCTAGCAAATTATGTGCCTGAAGGTATTTGTATTTATCCCACAGTCTAGGAAAAGTCCTGTGTTCTGTACGATTAAGAGAAACATTTTGGCTTTTGAAATACTTTAAAATTTCAGCTACTCAACATCAACCCTCCTGGCCTTACAAAATTCTGGTCCCCAAATTTTACTCTGCCCTATGCAGATTGTAGTAGTTGAGTCCACTGAAGTCTATGGGGATATCCAGATTTTTTAACAAGCTGCACAGTAACACTCAAATACTAAAAGCATGACAGCAGTTTAAGTGATGCAGCGGAACCAAAATTATTTACTACCTGATGTCTCTAAAGCCTCATATACACGATGAAAATATCGGAAGATGAGCGTCTATTTTTGGGGGGGGGGGGGGGGGTTTTGCATGCTAGTTGAAAGGGATCAGAATGTAGGGCGAGGAACATACATTTCCCTTCACTAGTCACATGTCGAAAGTGAAGAGGTTACTAAAGACAGAAAAGACAGAATACAACTTTGGAAGTAATTTAATGTATTAAATTGTAATGCATTTTTGTTTCAGAACATGTGCGGTCTTGGTCACGATTATTTATGGAAGAATACTGTACTGTTTAAATGAAAATCGTCCGTTCTGTTAACATATGAGAAACATTTTTGCGCTTGTCCCTTTGGGTAATTTCGCATGAACTGTAGTGACTGGATCTCAAAAGCTGTGTACTGACAATCAGATTATCAAATGATTGCTTTAAAAGTGGTATTTGTGGTCCAATTTTCTCATCGTGTGTACTATGTTTAAGGAAGCCATAAAGAAAAGTGTAATTTACACCTTACACCTAGGTGTCCCACCTGTACAAAAACGGTCTTGCGTTATCTATGAAAATCAGGTGGGCAACATTAATTGTGATAAATGGCATACCTGCTACAGCTTGCTTTTCAAGAACACCTGATCAAACCTGGCCAGTAATCCACTACATGGATGCATCAGTCATCAACTGATAGGCAGGTGTTCTGCTTATTACAGTCATTCAGAGGTGGGAGATGACAGGAATGGTAATGAAGGCAGCTGCAGACTGCTATGGCACAAACAGGCAATAAAAGGCTGCCTTGGATGCTTTAAATGCTGGCACAGCACAAACTGACTGAACACAGTATTTTAACACAAAATTACACAAATATGAAAAGAGAAGAGAAGACAGCACCTTTCCCGAATAAACTCTGAGAGCTCCTTTGTTGATATCTGGCCATGTTTCATGTTGTGATATAGCACATCGAAGCCATTATTCTTCTCCCCCTACAATAAAAAAAGAAGATGGAAAACTTTAATAAAACAACTGCACATAGGCAATCCTTCACAGTAACAGACGGAATGCATGGCATAAAAAGCAAATAGAATTATTAAAGCCACTATGTGACCGAAAATATTTAAAAATCACCTTGCGAAAGAAGGGAGGTAATACCTTTTCTACCACCTGAGCCTTCAATCTACTGTCTCTTTCAGAGCTATGCTACCTAAAGGATCTTCAGCATTTAAACCAACTCCAAGATTGTCATATGCCCGTTTCCCCCACTGCGCAATGTGGTTCCATTCACTACTTGCTGTTGTTTAGGTTTGTTCTCATATTACAGGTTTTTGGTAAATCTAAAGCAAAATTCTCAGGAAAATTGTATAGTGTATGGCCAGCCTAATGCAGGCCATAGATGGGGAGAAAACCGGACGATTTTTCTTTAAAAAAGCGAAAAATCAGTCGTTCAATCGGCCGACGTTACCAGGAACGGTAAAAAAAAAAAAAAACGGCTGATTTTCATCCCGTCTATAGCCGGCAAAAAGTGTCTCTGCAGAGAGCTCCGCTATTTCTTTGACAGTTCTTTGACATTTATAGCGGCTGCAACAATGTATCTATTTGTATCCATTTCGGGTGCAGATGTTTTTATTCGGAAACAAATACATTGTTGCAGCCGCTATAAATGTCAAAGAACTGTCAAAGAAATAGAGGAGCTCTCTGCAGGGACACTTTTTGCCGGACTGGAATTCTTCTTCTTCTTCATCATCCTCTTCTTCTTCATCCTCTTCTTCTTCTTTTTGTCTTCCTCTTGCAGGTCACTGCTCATGCGCAGATTTTTTATCGGTAAAAAGATCGCCCGATTTGCCCATCACTGCCGTGAAAATCGGCCAATCGGCCAATTTTTTTTCAAACTTTACCGATAAAAAAAATCTGCCAAAATACCGAAAAACGACCAATCTATTAACCCACTAACGATCCTAAAATCGGCCGATTTTATTTTCGGCCGAATAATCGGCCGATTTTTGACCCATCTATGGCCTGCATAAGTGTTTGTATCATGAATCAAGCCAAGGCGTTCATTCACATAAACAACAGGAGTAGAAACGTGTTAGTACACCCTGTGAATTTGGAGACCAAGGCCAGTCTACACTGCTCTGACTTTTTCAAATACATGTTAAAAATGCGCATTGTAGGCCTTCAGATTACTTAATACCCCAAAACATTGTATATCTGAAGCCACCCAGATGACTTTTACCAGAAAGCCAGAAGCCTGTTGAACAAAACTAAAACAAGCTGCCATTAACTTGCTTTAGCCCTTTTATTGCCATAACATGTGGGACATGTTACAAACAGTCAGATAGTTAACAGGTATATCCAACTACAGTGGGGTCTGGATACCTAAAAAGAACCTGTCACCAAACTATGCATTTCAACAATAATCTTCAAATAAGACCGTATGTGCATTTAGCATTGGTTCACACAGAAGCGACATGTGATTTACAAATCGCACCAGAAGTCACATCTAATTTATTTCTATGGCACTGTATTAATCAGTGCAATTTGTAATGTGATTTCAAAAACAGTTCCTGCGCTACTTTTTCTGATTTCATTGTAGCTTGCATTGACTTCAATTAAATGAAGTTGAAAGCTGCAGTGAAATATGAGGTGTAAATTGCACTGATATGCAGTTTTAAAATCGCACTACTTCAAGTGAATTGGTGTGAGTTCAAAGTTGCATTCAGTGTGAACCAGGGCTAAATGTATTTTAGACATGTTTTTTGACTGAAAAAGCTCATTTTGTAGACATTAAAAAACCCTGAGACTGCTGCCATTGCACCATCCGCTTACATGTCATTAGCCCCAGCAGACACAGAACTATCACTACTGACACAGTAAAGCAGGGGTCTTCAAACTTTCTACAGAAAGGGCCAGTTTACTGTCGTTCAGACTTTAGGAGGGCCGGACTACTCCCAGTGGGAGTAAAAAATGCCCAATGTTTATTGGGGGGGGGGGGGGAGAAATATTCGGTGTCAGTGGGAGGAATAGTGCTGCATTTTCGTTGTCAGTGAAAGGAATTATGCCCCATCATTGGTGTCAGTGGTAGGAATTATGCGCAATTGTTAGTGTCAGGAATTATGTCCCGTGTTGATGTCAGTGGTAGAAATTATGCCCCATTGTTGGTGTCAGTGGCAGGACATATGCCCCATTGTTGGTGTCAGTGGCAGGACATATGCCCCATTGTTGGTGTCAGTGGCAGGACATATGCCCCATTGTTGGTGTCAGTGGCAGGACATATGCCCCATTGTTGGTGTCAGTGGCAGGACATATGCCCCATTGTTGGTGTCAGTGGCAGGACATATGCCCCATTGTTGGTGTCAGTGGCAGGACATATGCCCCATTGTTGGTGTCAGTGGCAGGACATATGCCCCATTGTTGGTGTCAGTGGCAGGACATATGCCCCATTGTTGGTGTCAGTGGCAGGACATATGCCCCATTGTTGGTGTCAATGGCAGGACATATGCCCCATTGTTGGTGTCAATGGCAGGACATATGCCCCATTGTTGGTGTCAATGGCAGGACATATGCCCCAATGTTGGTGTCAGTGGCAAGAGAAATACTTCAAGGGCCAGGTAAAGGCAAGCAAAGGGCTACATCCAGCTGCAGGGCAGCAGTCTGGAGACCACTGCTCTACAGTATTCCCCCTTTGCTCCTCCCCCAGCAGCTACTTAAATGTTTATGTAGGGGGATGAAGGAATAGACAAAGGAGTCCTCCCAGAAGAAAAGGAGGGACGTGGCATTCAAGAAGGAAGGGTGCCTTCCAGAAAGGTAAAACTCTTATAGTAAGCAATACTGGATTTTTCTGTGGTATATACTGCAATTTTTTTAGGTTAGTGACAAGGTTTCTTTTAGAGCAGAGATCTCAGCACCATAATCTGAGATATATTGCAGAGCTATTTTCACACCCACAACTGCTTTACTCACCAAGAAAACTGATCATGAGGTCAAAATTTTAAACAGGGCCACACAGTAGTGTTAAATTTAAGACATTGGCATATGTTAAACCAAGGGGGACATATTCAGTATACCAAGCAAGAGTCAAAATGTTAAAAGCACTAATTCATAGCAACCAATCAGAATTCATTTGCTGCCCTCAGACCAGGCAAGTGAGATTCTGAGTGGCTGCTATGATTAGTGCACTTTACACAAAGCACTTTGCACTTGTACAAGTTTCTCTTTTGTAGGGAGGGTTGCAATGGAGTGCTAAGCTCCAGCCTTACCTTCAGTCTATATATAAAATTTAAGCAGAACCATGTGAACACTGGACACTTTAACCCCCTTCCTGCCAATGTCAGTTTACAGCACTGTCATACTGTTTTTTTTTTAGACAAATAAAGCTTTCCTTTGGTGGTATTTAATCACCACTGGGCTTTTATTTATTGATGGTATGGCATAATGGATAAGTATCTGCCTGTATTTCACAGCATTGGGGACACCATTGATCCTGACCAAATCTCCAACTCCATTTGCAGAAATGCAGCCTCAAACTTCCAAGGAACCTCCACCATGCTTCACTGTTGTCTCCAGACACTCATTATTGTACAGCTCTCCAGCCCTTTGCAAACAAACTGCCTTTTGCTACAGCCAAATATTTAAAATTTTGATTCATCAGTCCAAAGCACCTGCTGCCATTTTCCTGCCCCCCAGTTCCTATGTTTTCATGCATAGGTGAATCACTTAGCCTTGTTTCCATGTCCTAACACACATCATACTTAGAATTACACCCAAAAACACATTGTGTTACTCTTCCGAAGTATGGCGATACCACGTGTGATACTTTTTCACAGCCTTGCCACATAGAGGAGCCCAAAATCCAAAGAGCACCTTCAGGTGTTCCAGGGACATAAATTACACATCTAATTTTCTGACTTCCTATCACATTTTTAGAGACCCTGGAGCACCAGGATGGTGGAAGCACCCACAAAATGACTACATTTTGGAAAGCAAGCACCCCAAGTCATGGTGAGTCTTTTGAAGACTTGGGGAATGAGTAAAGGAAATTAAAATTATTTTTTACACAAAGTTGTCAGTTTAATAAGATATTTCTCACACAAAGCATGGGCATACTTAGCGTTCCAACTGAAAACACATACTTCCTGAGCATGGTGATACCACGTGTGAGACTCTTTTTTGATTATATATCGGAGATTGTATTTTGTGTATCAAAACGGATGTACTATAGTGGTCCCTTCTATACACGTTGTCAGGGAATATGAGATAGTGTAGTGTAACCTATGGCAGTCCCAGTTCCTATAAGCCAAACAAGCCTAGCCTACTGGTACGTGGCTTTCCCCAGCAATGCCATGTTCACTGGCCAGGATGTACAGGAAGCTGAAGAAAGAAAAAACAAAAAAGTTCCTGTGGTTCCAGGAGTGCCGTTGTCTGCAGGGAATGACTGGGGTCTTACAGGAATGAAGTCAGTGGTATGTGCTGATGGTATGTTCAGGCGACAGGCAAAGACATGGTCGACAAACAGGCAAAGGATCAGTCCACACAGCAGGCAGAAATACTGTCAAACAGGCCAGGGTTAGTACATGCAGTGATTAGGAACACTAGGATTTATTTACAAAAGCTGGAGAATAGAAAATCAGGTGCACTTCTGCATAGACATCAATCAGCTTCCAGGTTTTAGGCTGCATTCACACTTGAGTTTTGTAGCTTGAAGCTCCAAAAACACTCAAACTTAAAAAAATCAATTGTTCTCTATGGTGCCTGTTCATGCGAGCAGATGTGAACGGGCAGCATAGAAAACATTTATTTGATTTATTACGTACCTTCCTTACCCCAGACACCACTAAACTACTCGTACACTCCCTGATTATCTCACGCCTTGACTACTGCAACTCCCTTCTCACCGGCCCACCATAGTGCAGGCTCTCCCCTCTCCAGACCATCCTGAACTCAGCGGCCAGACTCATTCACCTCACGAACCGCTCCACCTCTGCCACCCCCCTCTGCCTATCCCTCCACTGGCTCCCGATTGCCCAACGCATCAAATTCAAACTACTAACCCTGACCTACAAAGCCGTTCACAACACTGCCCCTGACTACCTCACCAATCTGATTCCCAAGTACCACCCTACCCGTACCCTTCACTCCTCACAGGACCTCCTATCTAGCTCTCTGGTCTCCTCCTCCCATGCACGACTGCAAGACTTCTCCAGGTCCTCCCCCATCCTCTGGAACTCACTGCCCCAATCCGTCAGACTGTCACCTTCCCTCCTCACCTTCAGGCGCTCCCTGAAAACCCATCTCTTCAGGAAAGCCTACCCCTCCCTCACCTAACAGCCATTCTCCTTCATTCCTCCTACCACTCCATCCCCCACAGCCACTTCCTCCTGTGCCACTATCCCCTCCCTCCTAGATTGTAAGCTCAAAAGAATAGGGCCCTCTAACCCCTCATGTACTGTTGTTGTTGCTGTTCTGTTTCTTGTATTGTCTCCCCCCCCCCCTCTATTGTACAGCGCTGAGTAAACCCTTTGGCACTATATAAACGCGATATAATAATAATAATATTTCAATTTGAGCTTTTATGGAGCTTCAAGCTACAAAACACTCAAGTGTGAATGCAGCCTTACTGAAAAAAGCTTAGCTGAACAAGCTGAAGTTAGAAATTGAATGGTTAATGCACAGGTGCATTAGATTCTGAGTGAACCAGTTTTAGTAAATCTCCCACTTGCTGGCTACAGTGGTCTGGTGACAGTGAAACTTGTGTAGCAGTGATCAGGAACACTTTTGCTGGCTTACACGGATCTGGTGACACTGGAGACTGGTGTGCCAGCAATCAAGGACACTGCTGCTGACTTCAGCAATCTGGCAACACTGGGGCTGGTATGGCAGCAATCAGAGAAATTGTTGCTAGCTTACACTAGTGTGCTGACATTACAACTGGTATTGAAGTAATTATGACACTATTGCCCAAGGGTCCTCAGAGCGGTGCTGGTGGAATGAAAGTATGCAGGGGATTCCGCTGTGAAAGTACGCAGGGGGATGTCAAATATTTCAAAACACCCCACGGGCCGCATGCGGCTTGCTGAGGACATTTATCCAGCCCGCCGGGTGTTTTGAAATATTTGGCATCCCCCTGCGTACTTTCACGGAGGCATCCCCTGCATACTTTCATTCCACCAGCACCGCTCTGACTAGCTCTGCCTCTCCCTCCCTCACCTGCCCCTCGGCTCCACCCCCAGTGATAGTACTGGGTGTTGGGGATGTAGATCCGGCCGGCGCGGTGAGTAAATGATAGAGGGGTGGAGTCTGTGATCTCTGGAGGGGCTGCCTGCAGTTCTCCCGCGCTGGGCAGTGACAGACAGCCGAGAAGGACACTGATCAGACTGCATTGAAATCTGCCGTCCAGCTCCCTCGCCAATCACATGGTGCTGAAAGCCAAAAAATGTTTTGTTTCTCACACAGCACCACTTAAAATAAGGACTGGTAACAAAGTAATTTCAAAATTTCATGCTACAAGCCTATGTGATATGGGAGAATAAAGATAAATAAAGCATGTTCTCTTTAACCAAAGTCCATTGTGCAGCTGAATTAGAAGCGTGGATAAGCTTGTATTAAAGACAATTCAAGCAGCAAAGTAAACCTTTTTGGTCTTCTATTCAGTCTAATGCAACAGATTACATCAGTTTCTTTGTTTGAGAATCTCTCACAAATAAAAGTCTAAGAAAACAGAACATAAAATCTAAAGCTTTGTGTATTATCAACAGAAAACTAATGGAGATCCTCATAACAAGACAAACTGTTTTCTGTTTATCATTTTCATTCTGACAGTTAATCATTTTCTATTTAGAATCTTCACTTAACATATATAAAAAAAAAGATGAGATCAGGTGTAAATGATCTTATTGAGGTTTGTTTTAAAGTGATTCTAAAGCAGCAATGGGCAAACTACGGCCCGGCGGACCTTTTAATCCGGCCCGCGGAGCTAGGCTCCTCTCACAGTCCGCCCTGAAGACCGGTGCAGCATGAAAATCTGTCTCCTATGAGGATCTGTCCCCCTCGACGTATCTGCGCATGTGCCGGAGATTGCCGATCAACTGCTAATGCCTGAAACTGGCACATGCGCAGATACGTCGAGGGGGACAGATCCTCATAGGAGACAGATTTTCATGCTACACCGGAACGGCGCGGGAACACGGCGAGAGGAACGCGCGGAGCAATGGTAAGTGAATTGACACAGGGGGGACTTAATATGGGGGATGAATTAATATGGGGAATGAATTACTATATGGGGGATGAATTACTATGGGGGATGAATTACTATATGGGGGATGAATTACTATATGGGGGATGAATTACTATATGGGGGATGAATTACTATATGGGGGATGAATTACTATATGGGGGATGAATTACTATAGGGGGGATGAATTACTATAGGGGGGATGAATTACTATAGGGGGGATGAATTACTATGGGGGATGAATTACTATATGGGGGATGAATTACTATGCTTACTATGGGGGAATATTACTATACTTACTATGGATGACACATACACATCATTCATCTACTCTTGGTCCGGCCCCCGGGTCCAATATATGAACCCATTGCGGCCCTCAAGTCAAAAAGTTTGCCCACCCCTGTTCTAAAGTCTAAATTTTTGTTTTTTGCTACCTCAAAGTAGCTATAAACCCAAAAGGTATTTTACCCTAAAGTGGTTGTAAATGCTGAAGGTGTTTTTACCTTTATGCATTCAATGCATGTAGGTAAAAAACATTGTGTGCAGCACCCCATCCCCCCCAATCAATACCTGAGCCCCATCACGATCCAACGGTGACTCTCTGGGGACTCTCCCTGTTCATTGGCTGAGACAGCAGCGGAAGCCACTGGCTCCTGCTGCTGTCAATCACAGCCAGTGAGCCAATGAGAAGAGAGAGGGGGCAGAAATAAGGTAGTAAACTTTTCAATTGCCCGTTTCTCCCCCCTCCCCAAATACTTACTCAAGTCCTGTATCGATCCAGCTCTGTGCTCGTCTTCTCTTTTTTTCTCCCTGCTCTCTCCTTGTGGCTGAAAGCAGCAGGAACCATTGGCTGGGGATTGTGCGTGTGTGTGGGGGGTAAGCCCACACGAATACCACTATAGGAAGTGGCTTCTTATGGTGGCCCACACAGAAGAGGTGGATCCTACAGCGCAGGCGGGAGACCCCAGAAGAGGAGATTTGGGGCTACTCTGTGAATGCCATTGCACAGAGCAGGTAAGTATAACATTTTTTTTATTTTAGGGTAAAAAAAATTTAACTTTACAACCACTTTAATCTGGCCAAGTACTACTAGTTTACCATAAACTGGCCAAAATTTAAGCCACTTTGGCCAGCTCTATATTTTTCTTCCTACCAACTCCCTGGTACAGGAAATGAAGGGAAATTCCCTGATTGGATACAGACATAAAAAAATCTGAGAGGGGGTCTTAATCATTCCTTACACTATCCAAATTTAAAAAAATAAAGCATTAAAAACATTTTGGCTTTACATACACACAAAATAACTATGGTTAACTTGTTAAATGAAAACACGTGAACATAAATACAAAATGTGGAAAAATCACTGTAAATGCCTCAAAATCCCAAATTCTTCCTCATCACTCCTCTGGTATGCAGACAACTCTGGCAGAGTTCTCGGAGTAAAACTAATTAATGTCAGATTATGCAGCAGGAAGACTGCTTAAGCAAACAGAACATAATCCAGTTATTTTATGTACTAAGGACCTGTGACCTTGCACAGTCAGTCCTATACAGCCAGCAGTTCTATGTCCAGGATACCCCCCTAAGGCTGTACCTAGTCAATACATTTGGTATGTGGTATCCTGATGCTGATACAGGCAATAATGCTTTATTATATTTTGCACTTTGTCGGAAACAAGGGAAATAGTGTTTTTCACTGCCCCAAGGTTAAAGGCCACCTAACATTTATAAATCTATGCAAGCTGTCATTATGGAGAACTGGAAAACAATGACAAACACTAGTAAATATTGTACTAGGAACTACAGTGTATTCATTTCCATCGTAAATTCAGCTGTTAGAAATCTAAAATTATGACAGCATGACCGATTCCTAATTTCCACCTACAGTGCGGAAAAAGAGGTCATTGTTTATCCAGAGAATTCACTGACAGCAAGACTCCATTACAGTGAGGACAGACAGAGAGTGGAGTTAATTTACAAAAGAAGTAGCAAACATTGACTTTGAACACGCAATCATATGCAAGGAACACAGGAAAAAAAACAGGAAGTTTTCTTTCATGTTTGGATGATAGAAGTACACACAGCTTCACCTCATTCACTAAGCTTAGTGATCATTCTCTACATCAGCAAATCAGCCCCAGAGAGTGTTTGTAGCACTTTAGTTTAAGTCCTCATGCACACTGGACGTTTTTACATCTGCCGTTTTTGGCTTTTGACGTTTTTTTCCTACAGCCAGTAAACTCCCCAGCATGTTATCCTACGTGTCCATGTACACAGACTAATCAGCGTTTTTTGGCAGGGGCAATTTTTGGCTGGAAAAAAACCCCCAGAACTAGTGGGTTTCTAGAGGAGTTTTTTAGCTGTAAAAATGCTCTAACGCTGGAAAACGTGGTAAATAGCAGCAAACTGGCGTTTTCTGACTTTTTTTGAGCAAAAAAAAAAATATATTAAAAAAAAACCCCTAAAAACAACTAACGTGAAAAAACGTGGCAAAATGCTAATACAAAAACACTGAAAAATGCACGTTTTTAACCTGACTTTACACAGCTCACGTTACCAGCGTTATTAAAATGCCCCTTGTGCATGGAGCCAAAATGTCAAGCTCTAAAGGTTGGGCCTGATTCACTTCAGCTTCATCCCCTCTCCTCTACTTGGTGTAACCTAGAAAACTCTGAATACCTATCTGCAGTGTGGCCCTGTCTGGTTCTCCACAGCCTTTACACTAAAAAGTTCCAGCAGCATCTTACACCAATCACACATGCATGACACTTGCTCCATTAAAGGATAAGTTCACCTTTTAACAAAAAAATAATAAACGCACTTTTTTTGCAGGTAAAAAAAAATGTGCATTTACTGTTTTTTGTTTTAGAAGCCTGGAAAACATTGCACCAGCGATCAGCAGATGGCTGGTGCCATGCAAGTCTCCTGCAGACTGCCAGTGTGAGCTGTCTGCCCATACCTTGTATGAGCAGGCAGTTTTACAGACAAGAACAATCAAAGGACTACCATGGCGCTCAACAGAACCGTAGTAGTTCACTGAGAACTACAAGCCGATAGCCTCAAAGACTGTTGGTACTAGTAGTTCATTGATTCACAGGGATCTGTAAATCAACGACACTGCCATGTGAGGGAGCCCTGCTCTCTTGGAATTGTGGCAGCAAGGTGGGGAGAAGATAATCATCTCGCTTCCACAAAGGAAGGGGGGCGGGTCTGATGCTGAGCACGTTACACTCTAAAGATGGGTGTAACATGTTCAGAAAGGTGAACTCATCGTTTAAAATGGAACTTCACTCTCTCAATCAACATTGACTGTTTGTAATCTTTTTCCTGCTAGTAAATAGATAGAAAAGTATATCAGTCACTTGTTTTAAACTTTTTCTTCAGTTACATCCTGGCTTCCATGCTTAGGCAAATGATGTTATACATCCCAGGAGTCTTCAGGAGTGGTTTTCTCAGCTAAGCACACCCTCCTGCATGCCTGAGCTAAGAGCAGATGGATTCCAGGAAGTAAATGCTACATTAATTATTTGTCCTTACTCAAGAAGGCCACAGACAGAAATGCTAGGGAGTGTTTTTCAAAGTAATATCTCAGAAAAATGTGGTGCTTAGATGAACTGGAATTTAATTCCAATAGGGCTGTACTTTGGATGGGGCAACTATGAGTATGCAGAAGAGCTGCACGTGTGCAGTAGGTTATTTTTTGCATAGAAAGCGCAACAATGGTCAAATCCACACAGTGAGGCTGGGTTCACACTGATGCGGTGTGGAATTTGCAGCGTTTTCTGTGCGAATTCCGCACTGCATCAGAATCGCACCCCGTTCATGTGAACCGCTGCGGGTGTGCATGTTAAGTTAACAACACCCCGAAAGTGGTCCGCAACATCTGGTGCAATATGCAGAATCATATTGCATAGGTGTGAATACCCATGCGATCCGATTCTAGTGCGGACCAAAAAATGGGTCCTGCACATTTCTGGTGTGGTGCGATTGAAGCCATAAAAATTGTATGGCTCCAATCGCAATGCACACAAATCGCAAGTGATCTGCACAGGAATGCAGTGCGGTTCCTGTCCGAATCACATGCGATATACCGCACCGCAAATATGTGAACCCAGCCTCAGGGTTTTTTGAAAGGGGACCTGAATGTAAGTAGTTGGGTATGGGGTAACACTGTTGGAGGGTCTCCGTGTGTGTGTGTGTCTGGGGTGGGGCTTTGAAGGCTAAGTTTACCTTTTCTAAAATGTTACTGCTGCACCTTCCCCTGCTGACCCCCCCCCCCCCCAGGATCTTCTCCCTGCTGCCACAATTCAATAAAGACACAGCTATGTGGTGCTTTGCCCACATCACCCATTCACAGTATTCTGTGATTGGGAAACTACAACTACCAACATCCTTTGCAGCTGTCAGGTTGTAGTTCTTAATGAACTACCACGGCGCTGTTGAGCGCTGCAGAAATTCACTGAGGCTTCCTGTCGGTGTGCAACTGTCTGCTAATACGAGGTACAAGCAGGCCGCTTACACAGTCTGCAAGAGCCCTGCATAGCTCCCACGGTCTACTGATCACTCAACACAGGTGCAATGCTTTACAGGCTCCCAAAAGAAAAAAAGAAATCTCATTTTTTTTACCTAGGAAAAGATGTGCATTTATTATTTTTTTTAAAGGTGAACTTATCCTTTAAAGGAAAATTCTACAAAAAGTGAAGTTATCCTTTAACTGGCCAATAGTAAGTTGCAGCAAAGCAACACTCACATTGCTAGGCTTTCTTCTAGCTCTTGCTTGCATACCTGTCCAATGAAGTCAACTGAGGCTCTCACTTGAACCAGCATAAGTGACGTAAACTACATAATGACAGTAATTCTCACTTAGGCTGTCATGACAACCATTTCAATTACAAATACATACATATATTCAGAATCTACAGAGTACAGAAGTGCTGAGGTAGCAGAAGATATAATGGCACCTTCACCATACATTAGTACTGTTCCTGTGTATTAGAAGAAACCAGGCTGCACAGAAACAGCCAGGAATGGACTAGAACACAGTATTTAAAGTGGATGTCTGCAGTACAAGCTTATATGCCAGAGCTCAAAATCAGAATACAAGTGTACAACACTGTGTGGGCCCAGCCAGGAAGATGCTGGAAGGCAACTGTGTGGCAATGACAAGGTCGTACAGCCAAAATATTGCTGCTTATAAGACTGGAAGCCGGGGATGAGGACCACAAAATAAGGTGTAGTCACAC
Organism: Staurois parvus; assembly: GCF_062004578.1. NCBI lineage: Eukaryota > Metazoa > Chordata > Amphibia > Anura > Ranidae > Staurois > Staurois parvus. The sequence continues at coordinate 1,720,910 of NW_028318262.1, read as the reverse complement.
TACATGCAGCCCAGCTGTGTAAATAACACACAATGGGGCCAATTTACTGTATGAATTATATGCTTTACTGTGTGTTATTTTCATTATCTGTATAGAAACATAATCACATTGGCCAAATCAAAGAACTCTTTACATGGCATAGGTTACTACAGAGGTGTATGTAGAAATCACTCAAGCTTTCACTATGTAAAATATTCAGATCTTCTTGGGAAAAAAAAGTGACACACACACACACACACACACACACACACACACAGTTAGGTTTCTGTGATGTAAAAAATGAGACAGATAAATCGTTTCAGAACGTTTTCCACCTTTAATGTAACCTATAAACTGTATAACCCAGTTGAACAACAAACTGAAATCTTTTAGGTGGAGGGAAGTAAAAATAAAAAAAAACCTAAATAATATGGTTGCATAAGTGTGCACACCCTTAAACTAATACTTTGTTGAAGCACCTTTTGATTTTATTCCAGCACTCAGTCTTTTTAGGTATGAGTCTACCAGCATGACACATCTTGACTTGGCAATATTTGCCCACTCTTCCTTGCAAAACAACTCCAAATCTGTCACATTGTGAGGGCATCTCCTGTGCACAATCCTCTTCAGATCACCCCACAGATTTTTGATCGGATTCAGGTCTGGGCCATTCCAAAATCTTAATCTTCTGGTGAAGCCATTCCTTTGTCGATTTGGATGTATGCTTTGGGTCGTTGTCATGCTGAAAGATGAAGTTCCTCTTCATGTTCAGCTTTCTAGCAGAAGCATGAAGGTTTTGTGCCAATATTGACTGGTATTTGGAACTGTTCATAATTCCCTCTACCTTGACTAAGGCCCCAGTTCCAGCTGAAGAAAAACAACCCCAAAGCATGATGCTGCCACCACCATGGTTCACTGTGGGTATGGTGTTCTTTTGGTGATGTGCAGTGTTGTTTTTGTGCCAAACATATCTTTTGCAATTATGGACAAAAAGTTCAACCTTTCATCAGACCATAACATTTTCCCACATGCTTTTGGGAGACTTCAGATGTGTTTTTGCAAAATTGAGCCGGGCTTGGATGTTTTTCTTTGTAAGAAAAGGCTTCTGTCTTGCCACTCTACCACACAGCCCAGACATATGAAGAATACGGGAGATTGTTGTCACATGTACCACACAGCCAGTACTTTCCAGATATTCCTGCAGCTCCTTTAATGTTGCTGTAGGCCTCTTAGCAGCCTCCCAGACCAGTTTTCTTCTCATCATTTCATCAATTTTGGAGGCATGTCCAGTTCTTGTTATGTCACTGTTGTGCCATATTTCCTCCACTTGATACTGTCTTCACTGTATTCCATGGTATATCTATTGCCTTGGAAATTCTTTTGTACCCTTCTTCTGACTGATACCTTTTAACAATGAGATCCCTCTGATGCTTTTTCCGACTAGACTTTTGGAGTGCTTTACAATTACTTAATTTTTTGCAATCTCTTCCATCTTCACATACCTTCTGTCGTCGGCTCACTACGTTGGAGAAATACTGTTCCGATCAGGATTCCCTCCCTCAAAAGCTTATGTTATCTTGGTGACACGCTCCGAATATCAACATTTACCCTCTATTGGGAAATGCCAATCAGACCTATGTAGGACATTCTCTGCAGTTCAACAGACTAATATCATAAGATTCGCTCTGAAATCTTTGATCTGTACGAGAATTCAGAAAACCAACTTTAAAATTCTGACCAAGTGGTATCAGACTCTTACATTAACTTTTTCTTCTGATTGGTGCTGGAAATGTCAGGAGACACGAGGGACTATGCTTCACATCTTTTGGTCCTGCCCCAAATTGCATCATTACTGGGAAGTGGTTCAGAACATTGTCCAAAAAGTTTCTGGATTATAAGGTCCCTGAAGACCTGGCCTTCTTTCTCCTTCATGCCTCCGACATCCCTGCCAAAATTTATAAGAGGTTTATACTTCGTCATCTTCTTATGGAAGATATGGTTCTCTCGGTCAAGCATAGACAATAGGTGTACACCAAAGCCTCTATTAGCACTTTCTGGCTCCCCCCTTTCCCCCCAATGAGCCCATCTCCCACCCCCCTTTTTTCCCCCTCTTTCTTCATCTCTTTCCTTTCATCTTTATTTTTTTTCTTCCTATAAAATTCTAAAATTAAGGTGGTGTCCTATGGACCTTTCATATACACCATATTATTGTGGGTTACATGTTATTTCTGTTATTTTATTAAGCAGGATTTATATCTGGCCTGTTTTTGACTTGTTTCATTGTCAATGATCTGTCTCATCTTTATAGGCGTTGGTCCTAATGCTGTTGTGTTACATTGCAACCTTTTCTGTCATTGCTTTATGGCGATGTCAACAGGTGTATTGTATCTGTATTGTCTTCTTCCAATGTTGGAGACTCCCTTCTTTATAAATATTTTGTAAATATGGCAACAACTAAACAAATTAAATGACTCATGTTCAAAAGTCTGCATATCCTTAGTTCTTAATACTGTGTATTGCCCCTTTCAGCATCAATGACAGTGTGCAGTCTTTTGTAATAGTTGTCTATGAAGCCCCGAATTCTTGCAGGTGGCATAGCTTCCCATTCATCTTGGCAAAATACCTCCAGGTCATCCAAAGTCTTTGATCATCTTGCATGAACAGCACGTTTGATATCTCCCCTGAGTGGCTCGCTGATATTAAGGTCAAGAGACCAATAGCCACTCCAGAACACTTCACCTTTTTCTTTTTTTTGCTGTAACCACTGGAGGGCCAACTTGGCCTTGTGCTTAGGGTCATTGTCATGCTGCAGCTTTATGCAGAAGAATGCAAATTGTCTTTCAGTATTTTCTAATACCATGCTGCAATTATCTTGCCATCAATTTTCACAAGGTTCCCTGTGAAAGCCCACACACCTCCCAAAACATCAGAGAGCAACCACCATGCTTCACAGTAGGGATAGTATTCTTGTCACTATAGCCCTTGATACTCGTACTCATGAAAATGATCCCGATACCTAAAACAAATACTTTGCAGTGTGATTTGTTTAAATTCAAAATGTATGGATGCAAATTGCACTACAAAAAATAGTATGTGATTTGAATAGGAATGCGGTGTGACTCCTATCCAAACCACATGTGGTTTCCCCGCTGCTTATGTCCTTGGCTTGTCATAGCCTGAGTTCACACTGGAGCCGTGCAGGAAGCCTTCCTGCACCGGATCCTATGTGGTCACAGAAGGAAAAACCACTGCACAGGATCTAAAATCTCTGCAGCTTTCTCTCCTCTCCGTGCAAGGATGGCAGTAAGGGCTAGACGGCTTTTGATTGGTCAGCACTGTCATTTCAAATCCATTGATCTGTGAAGCCGCTTGCTCTCCTCACTTGCAGGAATAACAGTACGGGCTAGACCGCTTCTGATTGGTCAGCACCGTGCAAACTGCACCACAAAGCATCAATGCTCGGTATCGGCAAGTACTTGACCAAAAGTATTGGTACTCGACGATCAAAGAAGGGTATCAGTGCATCCATAATTGTGACCATAAAGCTCTATTTTAGTCTTGTCACTTCATATTACAGTGCATCAGAAGCTTTGAGGTGGGTCAAGGTGTTGTCGGACATATTATAACCAGGCTTTTTTTATGGCATTGGCACAGTAATGGCTTCTTTCTAGCAATTCCACCATGCAGCTCATTTTTGTTCAAGTATAGTCGTATTGTGCGCTTTGAAACAATCACAAGGTATTTTTCCAGAGCAGCATGTATTTCTCCTGAGGTTGCCTGTGGGTTTTTCTTTGTATCCCAAACAATTCTTCTAGCAGTTCTGACTGCAATCTTTCTTGGTCTACCGGACCTTGGTTTGGTATCAAGGGATACCTGAATTTTCCACTTCTTAATAAGTGATTGAACAGTACTGACTGGCATATTCAATACATCTGATTTTTTAAAATCCTTTTCCATCTTTATAAAGTTTCATTAACTTGTTACGCAGGTATTTTGCAGTGGGGGCAAATGAAGGAGCAGCAGGAGAGTACTGTATTGCTAAGCAGAAGGTGGTCAAAAGGGGGTGGTGCTCAAGAGGAAGGAGCAGCAGGCAAGCACTGTATTGTTGAATAGAAAATGGTCAATACTTTGTTACGCAGGTCTTTTCCAAGTTCTTTTCTGCTCCCCATGGCTCAGTATTTAGCCTGCTCAGTGCATCCACGTAAGGGGTAACAAACTCATTGACTATTTATACACAGACACTAATTGCAATTGAAAAAGCCACAGATGTGGGAAATTAACATTTTATTGCCATTTTAACCTGTGTCTGTCCAAAGGTCAAACATTCCAGGGTATGCAAACTTTTGATTAGGGCAATGTAGGTGATCACTATACTTAAATAAAATTTTAGTTTCAATTCCAAAATTTCACGATTTCTGTCAGGGTATGCAAACTTTTGAGCATAACTGTATATTTGAAAATTGATCAGTTCTGATGTACTGATCGCCCATCTCATTTCTATGGGCCCTAAATTGCCAGGACAGTACAAATGCCACCAAAAAACAACCCCTTCTTGGAAAGTAGCCATTCCGTGGTATTTAGTAGCAAGTTTTTTGAAGTTGCAATTTTTGTCACTTCTTTTGGAAAATAAAGAAATTAAAAAAATAAATAAAATCACACATACTGTCACCAGTGCAGTACAGAGTCATAATATGACTGGTGTGGCTGTGATCAGATATACTGATTGGGAACAGCTTTTTTTTTTTTTTTTTTTTTAAATGTAAATTTTTTTTATTCCATTTTTTAAAAAAAAAACTTTTTCTTCTTTTCCTTTTTTTTTTTTTTTTTTACATCCTGTCAGAGTAGCTCAGTGTCACCATGGGGAAACGGGGGGGGGGATTCAGGATACAGATCACTGTATAAGCAATAGTTTTAGCTGTCATGAATGTGTTAACCATTCATGAGCAGCTTTCTTTTGGTTGTCATTTGTGATGGGTTACAGAATGACAAGAGGAGAAACTATGTATGTAGCCAGCTACGACAAATATGGTATTACCACAGTAAACAAGAGTAACACTATGGACTAACCTCAGCCGTTTTTTTTCCCCTCCTTATTTTAGTCCTGTCAGAAGGGGGGAAAAGTGGCATGGCTGCTGACAGACAGCACTGGATCGAGATCAGGCTCAGGTAAGTATTTAGGGGGGAATCAAGGGTGAGCTGACATGGAAAGGTTTTTTACCCTAATATGGAGAATGCATTAAGGTAAAGAAAAAAAACGTTTACCTTTACAACCACTTTAAACAAAAAATAGCAGATTTAAATGGACCACTTGGTGTTTTATTTTGCTGCCATTCTTCTATATTTCTATGTTTAATTACTTTTTGTTCGAGTATAGATCTGTGTTTGTCCCAGGCATGTTTGAATCCTTATGGTTGACTCACTCCCTAAATCTGCTGGAAGTCTATTCCAAGCATCAACTACTCTTTCAGTAAAATAATACTTTCTAAGATTAGTTTTGACCTTTCCTCCTGCTAGTTTGGGAAGAAAGCAAGACACTTCGAGCCCAATCACACTGCCCGTGTGCCCATGTGAGGGTGATATGCAGTGCCCACCTGCGTGCTGTGGCAAACTGGAGTATTTTACCAGAGCTCACTTGCACAAACACCTCCAGGCTGCCCTGCATTCAAATGGGGCACATAGAAAACACTTGCCCTAGCAGTGACAGGCATTTGTCCAGTGCAGAAAATGCCAGTCACCGTGTGAGCAAGCCCTGAAAGTAGAAATAAAAGCATGAAAATGCAAGGTCTGCTTTAATAACAGCCCACAACCTCCAAAGAACTGTAAAAAGGATGCTAAAAAAAGAACTATTAGAATAAAAAAAAATACTTACCTGTATAAAAACAAATAATAGACGCAACAGAAATCAATAGGACATAGACATTCTGTGGTTTATAGAGAATATAAAAATGTCATGTATCCATAATAAAGGGAACTTAAACGTTTGGTCAGTTTTAAACACTAAATGGACTCTCAAAGCCATACTCAAAAACAGAGACCTAAGACTAATCACAGCAGAAGATCAGAGTCAAAGTTTTGGCCGGTGCATTGCAGAGGCTTAGGGGTATTCTGTTGCATTATCAGTTTCTGTGGACCTCCTGCATAAACCAATATAGCATGGGAAGTTTTTAAACTGGATTACAGGATTTCAACATTTTGATCTATTTAAGGATGAGATGCTGATCTTATAATGAGCTCATGGATCAAAAGCTAACAATACAAATAGAGAGAAAAGAAAAATGTGATTTTATTGGGTTTGGAGCGATTTAAGTGCCTAGTTCATTTCATCTTACTCAATGAATAGGGATTATGGATCTGCAGTACAAAATCTGGCTGTGAATATAGCAGCCAACCAGAATTCAGATGTTAGTTTTCAATCAAAGATTAAAAAACTGGAATGAAAAAAAAAACGGTTTGCTCACCATTGAATCTGGTATTTACAGATTGCATGCAGTTTTTGGATACAGTTGCAAGAAAAAGTATGTGAACCCCTTGGGATTACGTGGAGTTTTGCATGAATTGGGCATAAAATGTGCTCTGAACGTCATCTAAGTCACAACAATAGAAAAACACAGTCTGCTGAACATAATACTACACAAACATTAGATGTTGCCATGGTTTAATTGCACATAATATGTAAACATTCACAGCGCAGGGAGGAAAAAGTATGTGAACCTTTGGACTTAACTGGTTGACCCTCCTTTGGCAGCAATAACCTCAACCAAACATTTTCTGTAGTTGCAGATCAGACCTGCACAACAATCTGGAGTAATTTTGGACCACTCCTCTTCACAAAACTGTTTCAGTGTAGCAATATTCTTGGGATGTCTGGTGTGAATCGCTCTCTTAAGGTCATGCCACAGCATTTCAATCGGGTTGAGGTCAGGACTCTGACTGGGCCACTCAAGAAGGCGTATTCTGTGCTGTTGCAGCCATTGTTTTGTTGAATTACTTGTATGCTTTGGGTCATTGTCCTGTTGCATCACCCATCCTCTGCGAAGCTTCAGTTGGCGGACAGATGGTCGTACGTTTTCCTGCAAAATGTCTTGATAAACTCTGGAATTCATTTTCCCATCAATGAAAACAATCCGTCCAGGCCCTGAGGCAGCAAAGCAGCCCCAAACCATGATGCTCCCTCCGCCATGTTTTACAGTGGGGATGAGGTTTTGATGTTGGTGTGCTGTGCCTTTTTTTCTCCACACATAGTGTTGTGTGTTCTTCCCAAACAACTCAATCTTGGTTTCATCTGTCCACAGTATATTTTGCCAGTAGTGCTGTGGAACATCCAGGTGCTCTTCTGCAAACTTCAAACGTGCTGAAATATTCTTTTTGGACAGCAATGGCTTCCTCCGTGGTGTCCTCCCATGTACTCCATTCTTGTTTAATGTTTTCCTTATTGTAGATGTGTCAACAAAAATGTTAGCATGTGCCAGAGATTTCTTTAGCTGACACTCTGGGATTCTTCTTTACCTCATGCAGCATTCTGCGCTGTGCTCTTGCAGTCATTTTTATAGGACGACCACACCTAGGGAGAGTAGCAACAGTGCTAAACTTTCTCCATTTGTAGACAGTCTGTCTTACCGTGGACACATGAACATCAAGGCTTGTGGAGATACTTTTGTAACCCTTTCCAGCTTCATGCAAGTCAACGATTCTTGATCGTAGGTCTTCTGAGAGCTCTTTTCTGCAAGGCATGGTTCACATCAGACAGTGCTTCTTGAAACCAGTAAACCCAAAACAGGTGTGTGTTTGTTTTTTAAGGGCAGGACAGCTGTCAGCAACACATCCAATATCATCACACTGATTGGAGTCAAGGTTGCCTCACTCCTGACTCCAATTAGCTCTGGGAGAAGTCATTAAGCTAGGGCCTCACATACTTTTTCCTCCCTGCACTGTGAATGTTTACATGTTATGTGCAATTAAACCATGGCAACATCTAATGTTTGTGTAGTATTATGTTCAGCAGACTGTGTTCTTCTATTGTTGTGACTTAGATGACGTTCAGAGCACATTTTATGCCCAATTCATGCAAAACTCCACGTAATCCCATGGGGTTCACATACTTTTTCTTGCAACTGTAACTGCTAATGAAATAAACGATGAATCTTGGCTGTCCATACATGAGATGAACGCTGCACAGTAAGGGCAATTAAAGTGGTTCTACAGGCTGAAGGTTTTTTACCATCATGTCTTCTATACGTAGGTAAAAAACCTTCAGTGTGCAGCTCCCCTTACAGCCCCCCTAATACCTACCTGAGCCCAATCACGATCCAACAATGTCCATAAGAGCAGCAGTTCTCCCGGGACTCTCTCTCCTCACTCGCTGAGACATAGCAATGGGAGCCATTGGCTCCTGCTGCTCTCAATCACTGTCAGTGATATTGGGGGGGCGGAGCCAAGCTCAGTCACAGAGGCGACTCAGGAGTGAGCATGAATGAGTCAGAGCAAGCAGCTTGCTCTGGGGGCACTCAGCGAGGGGGAGGAGCCAGAAGCAGCAGTGGGGGACCCGAGAAGAGGAGGATCAGGGCTGCTCTGTGCAAATCCATTGCACAGACCAGGTAAGTATGATGTGTTTATTATTTTAAAGAAAAATAAACAAACCTTAAGAACCACTTTAAATAATATGCAAAGCCATTTTTTCAATTTTATATTAATTTTGTATTGTTAACAGTGAAGGGGGTGGGGAGGGGGTATTCTGGGGTTTGCGCTTTAAAGACCAACTCTGGGAAAATCAATAAAAAGTCATCCCTTGCAAGGGTTAACTGCTTCTGTCTAGGACTCAGAAGCAGTTTTACTTACTCGAGTCTCCACTCCCCCAGCAGACGGTGCTCACCAGTGTTCCAGCAGTGGACTGTCCCTCGGCATCCTCACATCCAGTGCAGGGTTATGGTCAGGTTTTATGACATCAGAGGATCATAGACCACTCACTGAAGCAGAGAAGAAAAGAGGCTGCAAGGTACAGTCTAGCAGCATAGAGGAGTCCGCATGAGAACATAATTCCCCAAGACATAAACAAGCAGTTAAAAGAGAAGTGTGGGAATTAAAAAAAATATATATATTTATACTCACCTAGGTGGATGTAGCTTTGATCGAATGCTGCATCTGTGTCCCACCCCAACTTTAAGACTGAGAACTGAGTGTTCACGATCCCCGCTCGTGCGGTGACAGTCACCGACTCTCTGCTCTACCCATCCAGCCCTGGAGCGCCAAGCTGTGAAGGGAGTGGATGCGCCTAGTCAGTCTTTCAGCGGTAAACTAATAGGCTGAGCTAGCTGTCGCTCAGGCATCTGGGTGGATCCCGACATGAAAGGACCAGCTCTGTGACGTCAGCCTACAGAGGGCTTTAGCACGCTGTCAGCAGAATACAGGTCAAAGGAGTGCAGAACTAAGTGCACTCCTGTGACCTACTGGAGAAGCAGGGCCAAAAGAGCTTTTCCTCTACTTCTCCTTTAACTGGACTTTTAGTTTCCCAAAATTCAACTTTAAGTCTTCACCGAGCTCCACTTCATAAATGTATCCAAGCATCAGGAGATATAGTATCTACGATTACCTATAAACGTAAAGGAAAAGTTCACCTTTGGGAATATATTTCCGATCCTGCAGCCTCCACCCGCTGTCTCCGCTACTAATGACAGAAGTACAGGAAGAAGTTCCCCATACTAGCCGTCAAGTTTTCAAAATCAGCATGGCCGTGCAGGCTCCACCCACACGGCTGCGTCATTCATTCACAGAGTTCTTGGAATTAACTACAATTCACGACAGCCTTAGCGGCTGTCAGCTTGTAGTCCTCAATTAACTACCATGGTGCTGTGGTAGTTCATCGAGTCTTCCTGTCAGCAAGTATCAGCTTTGCTGTACAGGATGTATGAGCAAGCAGATACACTGACAGTATGCAGGAGACCTGCATGACCTCAGTAATCTGCTGATCGCTGGTGCAATGCTTTACAGGCTCCTAACACAAAAAATAATAAATGCACATTTATTTACCTGCAAAAAAATTGCATTAATTATTTCTTATGGAAAGGTGAACTTATCCTTTAAGATGGCTACATATGGATTGAATAAATGCCGGTTCAGCAGGGACTGTCTGAGATTCTATGGGCAGGCCGGTTGTACCTAAGTCGATCCATCAACTGGTACAACCAGCCTGTTGGATTTTTTACATGCCGGATGCTATAGCCGCTAGCAGTAATCATTGCGTTCTGCAGGCCGGGAAGGCTACCTGCTGGCAGAATATAATAGCTCAATGGGAGGGATTTGTCCATCAACATTGACTGTGTTGATGGGTGGAATCAAGCAATTTTCTTTCCTTCCACCCGTGGTGTAAGGAAACAAAATAGAGTCCTCTATGCCTCTATGGCTTGCCTTAAAGGACAGAAGAATGTTTAAGAACAATGACAGTTTATCCCAAAGATTTCTAACCTATCATGTTTGTCATTTGCCATGTTTGGTTCGAATCTCAGCCAGTTCAGCAGGGACCAGCTGAGATTCGAATCATATATGGGCAGGCTGATTGTACCCAAGTCAATTCATCGATAGACATGGGTACAACCAGCATATCAGATTTTGTTCTCCTGGCAGGGACCTGCTTTCTGCGCCCCAACTTTAAGTGAACCTGGACCACACTAAAGTAATGGACTGGACAAAATTATTGGCACCCTCAAGAGAAACTTCCCCTTTTGGGTGGAGCTCCGCTTTATGCTTTGCCATACATAACTGCTCCAGGCTTAGTAAATTCCCCTCACTGTCCTCAAAGTGACTTGGAAACATGGCCAAAGCTCTTGATTTTTTTGTTCAAAAGGGATGTTATTTGCTTGGCTGTAACTTTAATTTTTTTACAATTAAAAAAAAAATGTTTTTCTTTTACTTATGAACAGGAGCCAGGCGCTGTGTAGTTTTGTGATAGAAATAATACACCTTGTATGGAGGTGTGTCTTTAATAAGTCATATGGTAAAACAATAATAAATAACCAGCCTGTGGCTTTAGGAAGCCAGGTTCCAAGATGGACGGCCCGTCCGCTCAGAGGGAAGCAGTGGAGTAGAATGCCTGTCAGTGCAGGGACCACGTTTACCCGACGTCCCAGCGTCCTGGATGACGTCACCACGATGTGGAGAGACAGAGGGGGGGAACTCTTGCTGGAGCCGCAGCTTTAGAAGGAAGAGGCCGGTTGCTGGGACAACATGTTTCGCGCGCATGCAGTTTCGCTTTCAAACAGTGCAGCCTAGGTTTAATTTTGAATAATAAAAGGTGCATCTGAGAAAGGTCAGTGATAAGTGCGTAGGGTGTAGCCTTGCGTTAAGCTGGGTATAAACGTGCAGCTTTTATTTGATTTTTTTTTCTCCATTCAACCAGATCCTCGCATCCACACCCACAATGTGTGATGCAGGGATTCCCCTTCTGTACAACGCAAATGTATTCTATTTGTAGTAAATGAGCCGCCTGCATCCTAGCAACTAAAAACACTAGTTGGGTGGAGTCACCTGCATCCTAGCAAAAAAGGATGCTAGGCAGCAATGGCCGCCTGTGTCCTGGCAACCAATAGGCTGTATTACCACTGCACACTTGTATGCATGTAAATATTACACTATTGACACATGTGTAAAGCATTTGCCCAACTTTAACTTGCAAGATCCTGCTGCCAGCAGCATGTGCATGAGCTCTTGAGCCTGGGCTCACATATGTGCTGTGCGGTATATCGCATGTGATTCGCACAGGAACCACACCGCATTCCTGTGCAAATCACAAGCAATTTGTGTCCGGTGCGATTGGAGCCATACATTTTGTTTGGCTCTATTCACACCCACACCAAAAATGTGCAGGAGCCTTTTTTGGGTCCGCACTAGAATCGGGTCACATAGGTATTCACACCTATGCAATCCGATTGTGCACATCGCACTGCATTTTTCAGACTGCTTTCGGAGTGTTGTTAACTTAACATATACACCCGCAGCAGTTCGCATGAGCGGGGAGCGATTCTGATGCAGCGCGGAATTCGCACTGAAAGCGCTGCAAATTCTGCACCGCATCAGTGTGAACCCGGGCTAAAAGTTGCTAAAGCAAGCAGCAGCTATATTGGCAGGTTGGCATGTGACACTGCAGCCATGGTTTCTAAAACAAATCCTAGATTGTAAGCTCAAAAGAACAGGGCCCTCGAACCCCTCGTGTATTGTTTTGTTACTGTATTGTCCCATGTACTGTACCCCACTACAATGTACAGCGCTGAGCAAACCTTTTGGCGCTATATAAATACTGTATAACAATAATAATATACTGTATACCAGCTATTCAATCTATAAAATGTCATTATTTCAGGAAACAGCCACAGAGAAGTAAAAGAGGCCGCATTCAGAACCCCAAAAGATTCTATAAACTCTGAGCTATATCTGAACATAATGAAACTTATAAATATATTGCTCAGGAAGAAACCTCTGTCAGTTCTATGAAGGCACAAATACCTGGAACCTTATTTAATGGGACCGGCCTCTGACCATAAGCTGATTAAGAGGAGTGTTTCAGCACATACCTTCAACAGAAGTCGATCAAACAATTGACTTCTATTCAGCAAGGAAAGCCATGCATTGGTCAAAATTTAGCCAGTACCCCCTGAACCAGTCAAATTTCAGTGTATTGCCAGCTTTAGTCTGGATGTGCAAGAAATTATAGCCAGCTTATATCAAGAGAGATAAAAGCATTTTTGCTAGTTGCACAAAAATGCATCTGATTTATTTACTTTTTTTAATGAATACCTAAATAAAGCGGCTCTTACAATCCAGAGTTCAGTTTTAATGAACTCCTCTTCTCCTCACTATCAACTTTACATTTTAATCTGCTGCAAGCTACACTTTCAGTAAAGCTTGGAACAAAGCAATCACAAATATGATGTATCCTAATGACATTGGGCAGGAGACAAAGCCTGTATTCCACAAAGCAGAATCGATTTTTCCAATGGAAATGACACATGGCAAAATGTGATATACCAGTTTCCTATTTTAGAATTACACCTCCACCTCCTTGTAAGACCAGATGTGTATCATCACATACAGTAAGCATGACCATTTATAGATTTCATGTGAGGTGCATTAATGAAATGAGAGCAACTAATAGGATATTGTATTTGGTCTTTTAGGCTGCGTTATAGAAAATAAGCCATTGAACTGTGTTTGGCTGGTATGGGTAACTACCTTTGTTTCCTATTTACATATATCCATCCTTATGTGTACGCTTTCTACATGGATGCTTATTAGGAATATATTTTAAGGCTAGATTCACATCCAACTGCTAAGGTGATGCTTGTTAAAAGCACACATATTGAACCCTAAAGTGATTGTAAACCTTCATGTTTTTTTTGTTTAATAATAAAAGTTATACTTAAATACCTAGTGGAATGATTTTGAACAAAGCAGCCTCTTCTGGGATCCCATGCAGCTTCCTATGGGGGCATTCATGAAGGCTTGATCCAGAGACACACTGTCTGCGTCTAGACACCGCAGATCGGACCCACCCCCATCACAGAATTTGACTGTTAGCAGCAGGAGCCAAAGGATCCCACTGCTATCAATCTCCCCTGTGAGGAGAGAGTGCAGTGAAAACTGCTGCGCTCAGGCACAGTGCTGGATTGAGATCAGGCTCAGGTAAGTATGGGGGAGATGGGGGGGGGAATCACCTGCACAGAAATTTCTCTTACCTTAATGCAGGGGATGCAATTCAAAATGAATAAGCTGGCACACACCACAACAGTCCAGCGGTATGTGCTGAACATATGGTTAGGTTACATGGTTAGTCTGGCTGAAAAAAGACAAAAGTCCATCTAGCTCAACAACAACAAAAAAAAGGTTATCATACTATACCCACAGCTGATCCAGAAGAAGGCAAAAAACCCAGCAAAGCATGATCCAATTTGCTCCTGTAGGGGGAAAAAATCCTTCCTGATCCCCCTGAGAGGCAATCGGATATTCCCTGGATCAACTTTACCTATAAATGTTAGTATCCAGTTATATTCTGTGTATCTAAGAAAGAATCCAGGCCTTTTTTAAAGAAGTCCACTGAGCTGGCCAGAACCAACTCTTGAGGGAGTCTATTCCACATTACCACAGCTCTTACTGTGAAGAAACCTTTCTGTGTTTGGAGATTAAATTTCTTTTCCTCCAGACATACTGTAAAGAATGCCCCCTTGTCCTCTGTGATGACCTCAGGGTGAATAGTTCTACACCGAGTTCACTATATGAACCACTGATGTATTTATACATGTTGATCATATCCCCCCTTAATCTCCTCTTCTCAAGAGAGAATAAATTCAGTTCCTCTAGTCTTTCCTCATAGCTGAGCTCCTCCATGCCTCTTAACAGTTTGGTGGCCCTTCTCTGTACTTTCTCCAGTTCCCCAATGTTCTATTTGTGAATTGGTGCCCAAAACTGAGCTGCATATTCCAGGTGCATTGTGGTACCATCCAGAATAAATGGCACTGCATCACAGGTAGTTTGCGGTATCTACTGTTGTTGTAACATGCTTGTTCCCAGAATGCATGAAGCATTAGAAAACGTGTACTCTGCCGAAGCTTCCCTGCAGCACATACTCCTTTCCCCTTCCCTTGCCAACTACTGAATTCAGCCACCAGGTGTAAGGAAATGAAGCTCTGTATGTGTCCCAGTCACTCTAGTCAGAGCTTACAAAAAACTGAGGACTGTCTGCCCCCACGTGTCAACACTGGCCCAATCACCAAGCACCAGTGCTGTCATATAAGAGGATGCAAAATAAGTCACAGGTTCCTCCATTACTCAAAGTAATGGGAATTTTCTTTGTCCCCAGTGGCTGGAAGAAGTGGTGTAGAGAAGGATGAAAAGCATGTGCTGCTAGGAAGTGGGATATTAAAGGAGTAGAACCAAAGGTCTTTTGACCATACTTCTCCTGGGATCACAGGTGTGATGCGCTCCTGTGACCCAGATTCAGCCGACGGCAGGCTAATCAGCTGACATCACTCAGCCGGTCCAGACTCTGGGGAGAACCCGACTTTAATGTTGGGATCCACCCAGATACCTGAACTGGCAGCTTGCTCAGCCTTTCAGTGCGCCACTGAAAGGCCTAAGAGAGCCACTCCCACCCCCTCCACATCCCATCGCTCCAGTGAGCTCAGGAAGGGCAGAGCAGAGAGCCAATGAGTGACAGTTGCCACTCTGTGCTCAGAGCAGACCTGAGAACTGGGCCATCGGAGGTCTTTGATTGCTCAGTTCTTTGCCGGCAGGGGGCAGATGCAGCATTGGAATGATTCTGCATCCACCTAGGCGAGTATGTTTGGGTTTTTTTCTCATATCCTGTATGTTTTTAAAGCGAGGCTGTTGTCTTCCCTGCATTGGTTGACTACTTTTCTCAGCAGATTGTTTGATTACAACACTGGGAGGAATCAAGTGACTACAGCAGGCCGAATCTGCACTCAGGAAATGACTGGAATCCATGTGTACATTCAAACAGCAGCACATGGGTCTCTGAAGTTTGCCATATCCCTGCAATGCATTTAACTGACCAGGACAGAATTCTTCTTTCCTCATCAAAAATGGAGATTCACTTCAAAATATATCCAGAGGAAGTAAACAAGCGGAAATCTATGAAAAAAGTCAAAATTCAACTTGTTCTCGGTTATGGACTCAAAAAGGTATAAAACACAGAATTCAAAAAACAGCCAAGAAACTAGTATTTTTGGAAGGAAATAAGGGATGGAAGAGGCCATATCTCTCATGACAGGTTTCCTTAAATGGCATTCAAAAGGGCAGACTGCAGACATGCCGCTACATTCCTTTACATCTCATCAAACTAAGTGCAAGTTCTTTTGTTCAGGTCTGTTAGTGAGGGAAACGTCTGCCACTGTCACATATCCTGTAACCTTATCCCACCAGTTCACTGGCGAAAGTCAATAAGAGTGAGGTGCTCTGCCAGGACAAATTGTTTACCAGTGACATAAGCCATACGGGAATCACAGTACACAATGTAAAGCCATTACCAAGTCCCTATGCAAAATAGTTTTCTTTCTTAAAGACTACAATAATCTCATACAAATATATGAAGTACCTGGAGCAAAAGCCTGTATTTTTCAATAATTACCATCTCTGGGTAGAAGACCAAAAAAGTGAGACACCAGCAAATAAAATGAGCTTTTATTCTGTGATTTCTTTTCAGAAGTTGAACCAGGTTGATGAGAATGTTGCATATTTGTGTTTTCTTTATGTGGTCTAGTTGTAGATGCATTTTACAAGCATTTTCCATGGGTTACCATTATTCCCTATGGAAACATCCACCAAAGACAGAGCAAGCAGGATTTTAACACTGATAAGGCCTCATAGTGCTGACATTGGAAGCAGCAATTTGTGTTTTTTTACTGTCAGAACATTTTTTTCTTTTACCCCTGGATCACATATGTGCAGCTCGCGTGGGCACAAAGAGCCCATTCATTTGAATGGACTCCCGTGCCCCAGGACACGCAGGGAAGAAGTCCCTGAACTACCTGGGAAATTGCAGCGTGCATGGGAACCAAGGTTCCCAGTATGGTTGTGCTTTCCAGTGCAGGCGGTGTGCCATTAAAATTAATCGCACCCGCCTGCGGGTCTCGCATTCCTCTGTGTGGGTGGTGCAGCTGCAGGTATTTGTGCAGGTCCCACAGCGGCACCACCCGCACAGATGTGAACCAAGGGTTGAGGATGGAGGATAATTATACAATCCAACAAAATCAAAAATAGGGAGTGCAACAATCTGAATACAGCAGGATACAATTACATAACAAAGACAAAAGGATTACCCAGAGGCCGCCAGGCAATAGTGCAAGTTCCTGAGGAAGTCACTATGAGGGTTCAGGAGAAAGTGGAAGTTGGACCGGAGAAATCATTGGACAGGGTGTTCAAGTTATGAATTATAAAGTCAGAGCAAAGCTTTGCAGAATCATTTTCTTGGCTAAAATTGGAATAGTATCAAAAGACTCACCTATTTGTCTTACGCTCAAGTGTGAATGAGAACTATGTGTGAAGCCCGCCATAATAGTCACTGCTGAAGGTGAGGGAGCCGAGTTACAAAGAGAAAGTGAAAGTAAAACCAAGAAACATCAGCTCCAATTTGAGTATAAAATTCTCCAGCGTGGCTGCAGCTATGGAGGTCAGTGAGGTGGTGACTGGCATATTTTGAAACGTGAACACTTGTCACCAAAATGGCACTTAAAGGATAAGTTCACCTTTTAGACAAAAATAATAAATGCACATTTTTTGCAGGTATTTATTTTTTTAATGCATTTATTATTTTTGTCTACAGGAGCCTGGAAAGCATTGCACCAGGTATCAGTAGATCGCTGATGCCATGCAGGTCTCCTGCAAACCTGTCTAAATATCTGCTTGGTGTACGGGATGTACAAGCAAGAAAATATTCTGACAGGTAGCTTAAATGAACTACCATGGCTCTCCACAGCGCTGTGGTAATTCATTAAAAAATACAAGCCCACAGCCAATAAGGCTGTCGGGACTTGCGGTTCATTCACGAATGTCCGGGAACGAATGACATGAGCATGTGGGCAGAGTCCCGCAAGCCCATGCCGTTTTCAAATTTCACAGATCGTACAGGGAGAGTTATCCTCATACTATCTCTCAGAGGGAGGGGTGGCGGCGGGCGACAGCTGCAGCTATGGGAACATGTTACATGTTCCACCCTAAATACGGGTGGAACATGTCACATGTTCCCAAAGGTGAACTTATCGTTCAAACAATTAGTTTCTAGGTGCTCCATTCACTCCACAATGCTGTAGAGAAGTGCTGTGCAGTGCAGAAAGATGCAGACCTGCTGCATTTTTGCACAAGGAACTGGATGGCACCACAGGTCACTGTACTACAGACACCCAGCATAATGGGTAGCAGCCCCTGTGCTAAAACGAACCATTTTAGTATGCGACTAGGGTGAAATGGCCCTAATATTCATTTACTGCTTGTTAAGAAAACACTATTTCTTGAATGACTACAGCCTAACAGGCCAACTTCATACCAAGTCACAGATACCAAGGACAGCCTATGCCCATATCCACCATTTTCTTTTGAAGCTTAGCCTTTCTGTACTCAAGGTCTATGAAAGTCTAATTCTATATTTCTTCCTGTATTAAAGGAGGGCAATATGTATGCTCAAACCACTAGAGATCCTCTTTAAAGTGAGCATATGGGAAAAACTAAACAGATATAGCAGACTGCAGGCAGCATAGGCCTTTCATTATATTATCTGTTGTTACTCCACAGCATGGAAGCATCTCCAAAAATGCACTTTTTTTTTTGTCTGTACTTGCATAGGCACACAACCCATGGGTCCTCTTCCTCCACCCAATAATAAGCAGCACATATTAAGTGATGTCCTGACCTGTAGTTGGCAAGGCTGTGCTGTTCTACAGGCATTAGCTACTTAGCCATGACTTTAACTCCCATCAGAAATTTCTGTCATGTACCAAAATTCTGAGGTACACAAGAGACACCTGTCAGAAGAGCTGCAATTTTTTTAACCCACTGCACATACAGTCAGGTCCATAAATATTGGGACATCGACACAATTCTAACATTTTTGGCTCTATACACCACCACAATGGATTTGAAATGAAACAAACAAGATGTGCTTTAACTGCACACTGTCAGCTTTAATTTGAGGGTATTTACATCCAAATCAGGTGAACAGTGTAGGAATTACAACAGTTTGCATATGTGCCTCCCACTTGTTAAAGGACCAAAAGTAATGGGACAATTGGCTTCTCAACTGTTCCATGGCCAGGTGTGTGTTATTCCCTCATTATCTCAATTACAATGAGCAGATAAAAGGTCCAGAGTTCATTTCAGGTGTGCTATTTGCATTTGGAATCTGTTGCTGCCAACTCTCAAGATGAGATCCAAAGAGCTGTCACCATCAGTGAAGCAAGCCATCATTAGGCTGAAAAAACAAAACAAACCCATCAGAGAGATAGCAAAAACATTAGGCGTGGCCAAAACAACTGTTTGGAACATTCTTAAAAAGAAGGAACGCACCGGTGAGCTCAGCAACACCAAAAGACCCGGAAGACCACGGAAAACAACTGTGGTGGATGACCGAAGAATTCTTTCCCTGGTGAAGAAAAACACCCTTCACAACAGTTGGCCAGATCAAGAACACTCTCCAGGAGGTAGGTGTATGTGTGTCAAAGTCAACAATCAAGAGAAGACTTCACCAGAGTGAATACAGAGGGTTCACCACAAGATGTAAACCATTGGTGAGCCTCCAAAACAGGAAGGCCAGATTAGAGTTTGCCAAACGACATCTAAAAAAGCCTTCACAGTTCTGGAACAACATCCTATGGACAGATGAGACCAAGATCAACTTGTACCAGAGTGATGGGAAGAGAAGAGTATGGAGAAGGAAAGGAACTGCTCATGATCCTAAGCATACCACCTCATCAGTGAAGCATGGTGGTGGTAGTGTCATGGCGTGGGCATGTATGGCTGCCAATGGAACTGGTTCTCTTGTATTTATTGATGATGTGACTGCTGACAAAAGCAGCAGGATGAATTCTGAAGTGTTTCGGGCAATATTATCTGCTCATATTCAGCCAAATGCTTCAGAACTCATTGGACGCCGCTTCACAGTGCAGATGGACAATGACCCAAAGCATACTGCAAAAGCAACCAAAGAGATTTTTAAGGGAAAGAAGTGGAATGTTATGCAATGGCCAAGTCAATCACCTGACCTGAATCCGATTGAGCATGCATTTCACTTGCTGAAGACAAAACTGAAGGGAAAATGCCCCAAGAACAAGCAGGAACTGAAGACAGTTGCAGTAGAGGCCTGGCAGAGCATCACCAGGGATGAAACCCAGCGTCTGGTGATGTCTATGCATTCCAGACTTCAGGCTGTAATTGACTGCAAAGGATTTGCAACCAAGTATTAAAAAGTGAAAGTTTGATTTATGATTATTATTCTGTCCCATTACTTTTGGTCCCTTAACAAGTGGGAGGCACATATGCAAACTGTTGTAATTCCTACACCGTTCACCTGATTTGGATGTAAATACCCTCAAATTAAAGCTGACAGTCTGCAGTTAAAGCACATCTTGTTTGTTTCATTTCAAATCCATTGTGGTGGTGTATAGAGCCAAAAATGTTAGAATTGTGTCAATGTCCCAATATTTATGGACCTGACTGTATTTATTCTCCACCTGTGTCAACAGATATCTCGTGAATTTTTAAAAATCTGCTTGGCACTGGCTCCAAGTCTTGTGCAAGCTCCCCGCTATCACATGACAGCAACAGCACGAGTGCCCATTCTGTAGCCATATCTGCAGATCTAAGTACTAAACATGAGGAACAGAGAAACCCCTAGGGAAAGGTTTCTGCCCTGGCCTTCAAAAGCAATTGCAGGATTCTACACATTGTATGTCAGTTTCTGCTTGTTACAAAGATGTCTTTTATTTTTTTGTTCTGCCTCCACAGATACTCAGCAACTAACCCAAACTACATAATAAATTCTATTAGGTATCCGATCTGCTCATACACTGCCTGCCTACCATCAATTAGACCTGGTATGGCAATAATGATCCCTTTAACAAAATCCCAATGATACTATTTACATTAAAAGATAAGTTCAACTTTTATTTAAAAATAATAATATAATAAATGCACCTCTTTTTACAGGTAAAAAAAATTAGCTTTTATCATTTTTTTTTACACTGGCGCATGTAAAGCACTGCACCTGCAATCAGCAGATTGTGGGTGCAATGTCAGGCTCCTGCAGACTAACAGTACAATGTCTGCCTGTACCTCCCATACAGACAGGCAGTTACTAAATTGCAGAAAGAATCAAGGAACTACAAGAGTGCTCACTAGAGAACTACAAGCCGTCAGCTGCACCAGTTGACAATACTTGTAGTTCATTCAGTCACGGAACTCTGCGATTGAATGACTTACCCATGTGGGCGGAGCTCCACATGGCTGTGCTGTTTTTAAATTGTGACAGTGAGTGCGGGAAGAAGATCGTGCGCCCACTGTGACAGCGAGGAGGGATCAGAAGCATAGGAGGCAGGAGCTGGAAAATGTTACATGCTCAACCCTAAATACAAGTGCAACATATGACATGTTACAAAGGTGAACTAATCCTTTAACGTGTTACAAAACCCACAACGGTAAAATCAGTCTGTATGTGCAGTAAAGCATGCCTGTTATACTCACTGTGGAACCTAAGGGGATAATCCTCTGCATTGTGTAAAAAGGCAGTTTGATCCTGACTTCTCTGCTCCTCTTGCTCAAATGTCCACATTTTATCTCCTGATAAGACAGACTGAACCGTAGCCATTCTGCACATGTAGTTTAGTGTGTATTGCTAGAGAGGTTTTTTTTTTTTTTCTTGGGAGAGTGCATGTGATCAGCACAGGGCCAATCAGCACAGGGCCAATCAGCACTGTGCAGACAGAGGTCAGGGGTTTTGCATCCTCCTAGAACAGAAAGAAAACTCCTCCTACAAGCTTTAACCAGTGCTCTGCTGAACACTGATATAAGTTACAAGACTGCTCTAACTGCTGATGAGAAAAGGTATTTAGCAGTTTATATTTACTAAAATAATTGCACTTCCATGTTCTGTGTACTCATTTTTCCTATTCAGTGCCAACCAAAGATCTTCTTCCATTATGCAGTGCTTGGGCCTGAGCGGCCAATTGCCAAGCTCAAAGATGGACATGTGAAGGAGGAGTTGAAGCTTACACAGAGTTAAGGTTCAGCGAACTAACAAAGGAAAGGGGTGGCGGGGGATCGCAGAGTAGATGAGTCTCTTTAAAGTGATTGTAAAGTTTTGGGTTTTTTTTAAATACCAAACATGTTATACTTACCTGCTCTGGGCAGAGTAGCCCCGATCCTCCTCTTTTGGTGTCCCCAGTCAGCGCTCCTGGCTCCTCCTCTTCTCTGTGTTCCACCATAGGAAGATTCCTATTGTGGCACACCTGCAGGTTCAATTCAGAGCCAAGGTTCCTGAGAGTGGAGAGAGCCGCCACTGCACTGGATTAAATAAGGACTTGTGAGGACAAGTGAGGGAATGCATTCAAAGGAGATGTACAGCCAAAGCTCTTTTGGCCATACTTCTCCTGTGGATCACAGGAGTGCAGTTCGTTCTGCACTCCAGTGATCCGTTTTCAGCTGACAGGGGGCCGAAACCCACTGGGACCCCTGAGTGATGTCACTCAGCCGGTCCAGACTGAGTCGGGATTCACCCCAGAGTCTGGAGTGGCACCTGGCTCAGCCTCTCAGCAAGCCACTCCTCACTAGAGAGCTGGGGGGGGGGGGGGGCAGAAAAGACTGTCAGTCAACACTTCCAATGCACAATGGCTGTGAGAACTCAGCGGTCATGTGATCGCTGAGTTCTCACACTGATGTGGTGCAGAATTTGCAGCGTTTTCTGTGCAAATTCCGCACCGCACCAGAATCTCATCCCGTTCATGTGAACCACTGCAGGTGTGTATTTTAACAACACCCTGCAATCAGTCTGCAAAACGCAGTGCAATGTGCGGAATCGGATTGCATAGGTGAGAATACCCATGCGATCTGATTCTAGTGCGGACAAAGAAAAGGATCCTGCACCTTTTTAGTGCGGGTGCAGTTCGATTTGAGTCTTACAAAATGTATGGCTCCAATCGCACCGCACACAAATCGCACGTGATTTGCACAGGAATGTGTTGTGGTTCCTGTGCGAATCACATGCGATACAACGCACCGCATATATTTGTGAACCCAGCCTTAGAGCTGGCAGGGGACCGATGCTGCACCCACCTAGGCAAGTATGATTTTTTTTTTTTTTTTTTTTTTTATAAAGGAATTCCCATACTTCTCTTTTAATGTAAAAATGTTTGAGCATTAGAATCATGTTAAAGCTGAAAACATTTATATATAGATCCAAAATATATAAATAAAAGAAACGTATATTTGTATAAAAAAAAACCATATCTCTTGTCTTCGGATAATAAAGCAAAACTGTAAACAAGTTATATTCAGAGATGTAAACAGATTAGCTCTAAATACAGCACAGTGTGCCCAATCAGCGACTGGTAGAAACATGAAATGTATAAAACACTTGTACTACAGTAACAGTACATTTAAGAGAGCACCTGGGGGAACCCACACAAATTTGGGGGAGGCATACTAAACACAATATGGTGCTTCTCAGTGGAACTGTACCAGAGCACACCACTGAATTCTAGGAGTGCAGGGGGAGGGGACATTTTTAAGACAAATTAGGTTTAGCATGGAATTCGGCTAGTTTTAAAGAGACACTTCATCAAAGCTATCCTTTAAAGCATTAAGCAGCAATTGACATTGGACACAATCCCTCTTGGTGATTGTTTTAGGGCCAGTTCACACCACAAAAACACAGTCCAGATGTGTTACAGATAGGCTTCTGCATGTGCGTGTACATGCATATTTGATGCATTCCATTGCGTTTTTTAAAATGCGTTTCTCCCCCTATTTTATGACAAGGGAAATCGCATTATTTTCGATGGGACTCAACATAATGCGACTTTGGAAAAGGTTATCTCAGAAGTTGCATCAGCGAAGCTATGCAATTTCTTAAAGGACTTTGATAGAAGAGTGTTTTCTTTTCTTTAACCCTTACCTCTCCTCCTTGGTCATCCTTGCTGCCTTTAAAAACCCCTCCCATACACATTCCATTCACAACTGAGCGTTAACAGAAATGTGCATTCTCGCTCACTTCTTTCCGCATCACTTGAATGGACTTCCCGTCAAGCGTCCTAAAGTAGCTTAAGAAGCTTCTCATGAGGAGTGTCGTGCGTTTTGGCATATTTGTAGCATGTTTTGTCACATGGCAAAAACACACGCCTACTAGTGGGGTGTCACTACAACCAAGTTTCATTCACATCTGCATGTTTCCAGCAACGTGCTGCAAATGCATGTTGCGCTTGTGTTGCCATTTAGGCTGCATTCACATCTTTATATTTCCGAATGCATGGCAACCTGCACAGAATGGCATGGCAAACTCACATCGCTCTATGTCAGACAGCACAGCTAGGTTGGTGACCTGCATTTTCTCTACTGCAGGTCAAGGATAGGGGCAATTAAAAATTAAAAAGTACACGTATCCTTTTTGCTTCTCTTTCCTGACCTTATCTAACACTGCCTTAAAGGAGAAGCATGGCCAAAGCTCTTTTAGTACTTCTACTGTGGGTCACTGGATTGCACTTAGTTCTGCACTCCTGTGACCCATATTTACACCACGTTCCAAATTATTATGCAAATTCTATTTAAGTGTCACAAAGATTAAATATTTTGTTTTTCAGTTTAACTCATGGATGGCATTGTGTGTCAGGGCTCTTTTGATCACTGAAAACAATCTCGGACACCTGTGATAATTAGATTGGCAGGTGAGCCCAATTTAAGGAAAAAATACTAAAGGAGGGTGTTCCACATTATTAAGCAGAGCGCCATTTTCAAGCAATATGGGGAAGAAAAAGGATCTCTCTGCTGCCGAAAAGAGTGAAATAGTTCAATGCCTTGGACGAGGTATGAAAACATTAGATATTTCACGAAAACTTAAGCGTGATCATCGCACTATTAAGAGATTTGTGGCTGATTCAGAGCACAGACGGGTTTGTGCAGATAAAGGCACATTGAGGAAGATTTCTGCCAGATCCAGGCATCGGATCAAGAGAGCAGCTGCTAAAATACCATTACATAGCAGCAAACAGATATTTGAAGCTGCTGGTGCCTCTGGAGTCCCACGGACATCAAGGTGTAGAGTCCTCCAGAGTCTTGTAACTGTGCATAAACCTTCTATTTGGCCACCACTAACCAATGCTCACAAGCGGAAACGGCTGCATTGGGCAGAAAAATACATGAAGACTAATTTTCAAACAGTCCTGTTCACTGATGAGTGCCGTGCAACCCTGGATGGTCCAGATGGATAGAGTAGTGGATGGTTGGTGGACGGCCAACCTGTTCCAACAAGGCTGCGACGTCAGCAAGGCGGTGGTGGAGTCATGTTTTGGGCCAGAATCATGGGAACAGAGCTGGTCGGCCCCTTTAGGGTCCCCAAAGGTGTAAAAATGACCTCTGCAAAATATGTGGAGTTTATGACTGACCACTTTCTTCCCTGGTACAGAAGGAAGAACTATGCTTTCCGTAATAAAATCATCTTCATGCATGACAATGCACCATCTCATGCTGCAAAGAATACCTCTGCATCAATGGCTGTTATGGGGATAAAAGGAGAGAAAGTCATGGTGTGGCCTCCATCCTCCCCTGACCTCAATCCTATTGAGGACCTTTGGAGCATCCTCAAGCAAAAGATCTATGAGGGTGGGAGGCAGTTTACATCCAAACAGCAGCTCTGGGAGGCTATTCTGACATCTTGCAAACAAATTCAAGCAGAAACTGTCCAAAAACTCACAAGTTCAATGGATGCAAGACGTGTGAAGCTGCTATCAAATAAGGGGTCCTATGTTACAATGTAACGTGACCTGTTAAAATGTTTAAAAAGTTAAAATGTTGTTAAAAGTTTGATTGAAATAGCTTTTGATTTCAGTAAATATGCTGCAAACACAACAAATGACAATTTTCAGTTCTTTACAACCTATAAAGTGTTTTGAAACACTTTGCGTAATAATTTGGAACAGTGCATTGTAAGTGTTTTATGTTTAACAAAATACTGTTATCATTATTGTTATCAATAATATGTGAATTGTACTCTTAATAGTTGATAACATGAGAATTATGCTGACTGTTATTTACATCAATTATTTAGGTGAGAAAAATATCATTTGCATAATCATTTGGAACAGGGTGTAGCTGTCTGCTGACGTCACAGAGCCAGTCCAGGCTCTGCAGGGATCCCAACAATAATATCGGGATCTGCCCAGATGTCTGATTCTAATGCTGCTATCCGCCCAGATGCCTGACAATGTCTACCAAGATGTCTGACCGGCAGCTGACTCAGCCTCTTAGCGAGCCACTGAGAGCCTGAGCCTCACGCCCCTCCACAGCCCAGGGCTTCAGTCTGCTCTGGTGGGGCAGAGCAGAGAGACGGTGACTGACAGTCACCAGCTCTCTGCTCAGTGAAGACCAAGAACTGAGCAATCAGCAGTCTTTGTTCACACAGTTCTCAGTGGAGGTGGGGGACAGCCGCAGCATTGGATCGATGCTGCAGCCAACTAAGCGAGTATAAACTGCACTTCTTTTAAGCCACCTATACATGGATCGAAATTTGGCCAGATCAACAGGGACCAGACGAATTTCAATCCATGTACAGTATGGGCTAGCTGGTTGCACACAAGTCTATCAACCAGCCTGTTTTTACTGAATGATCAGTGCTACCAGCTATAGCTAGCAACACTGATCGTTGTATTCTGATAGCAGTGAAGGCTCCCCAATGTGAGAATACAGCGGGAGTGATTCCCCCATCCAAATCGAATGTGTGGATAAAGGAATCAGTTTGTTTCTTTTCATTCAACCTGCTGGTTCAACAAAAAAAAATTAATCATGTATGGCCTGTCTTAAGTGCCTTTTATCAACCTTTTAGTAAAGCAGAAACGTGTCCAAAATCTGAAAACTTGCATGCTTCTCTTGAGCAGCTAATGGCCAGCCTGACCGACCAACTAACAAACCAGGTATGAAAATGTCATGTAAAAAAAAATAAAAGTTATTGTACTGCTGGGGCCTCTTACGGAGTTATTCTGAGGTGAACTGGTGATCAGAATTCCTCTGAAACTGTCAGAAATAAAAGTGCCACTGGGTAAATATCGGTGATCTACTGTATATGGCAAAGGGATCAGAACACCTCATCTCTAAGCATGCAATCAAATAAAACATGACATATTAATTATTGCAATCACTGACATCTGCAACTGCTTTAAAATGCAATGTCACAGGTAAGCGTCAGCTATGTAATCTCATGATGCTGAACACCCCTAAATGCTTTGCTGAGTAATGCGTTCAAAGGAATGTCACTGCAACATATTTAGTGGCTCATTCCATAAGGCTAGGTTCAAACCTATGCAGTTTACATTTGATCCTTTTCTGCAGTCCGTTTTGCGATGCGTTTTTTGCATTTTTTCCGCGTTTTGCGTTTTTTAACTTATTGCTAAGCAGATTAAAACACGGCCACTACGTGCTTTTCTGCAGCATCTCCATTAAAGTCTATAGAACCAAAACGCAACATATTGCGTTTAAAAAAAGTCCCAGACCATTTCCAAAAAACGCACCGGGTGAAACCGCGGAGATGTGAACCTGTCCCATAGGAAATCATGTTAGATGGACTGCTGTGCGTTTCCGCAAAACGCAGCGGAAAAATGCATAGTTGTGAACCTAGACTTAGGCAGTGTAAAAATCTACAAATAAAAACAAAGTGTGTTTCCACAGATTTCAGGTCACTGACGTAAGCTGAATTCTTATTGGCTACCATGCTTTAATGGACTTTGCCTTGTTGCCTAAGCCTTTAATGGTGTTAATTTGCACAGCTGAGCAAGGCTGCTGTCAAACTGGGTCTCTATGAAGGGCATGGGAATATCTCAGGTATCGGCTATGCAGGGTTATTCCCCAACACTGCAGTCCTGCTGTCATTATCCTTTTAAGCACAGACAGCTTACCGGATATGTTCTGTGTACGCGTTCCAAGTTAAAAGCCTATCACAAGGCAGCAAATATGTATGGAGTATGTATGCACATTCCATCCACCACCAGATGTGTGAGTACAACACACCCAGAACACACAGAATTACTCATCAACCCAACAGGTTAAACAATGCATAAATGTACGCAGACACTAAAGGATATAAAGATAAAAATAGCAACTACATGAAACAGGTTTGGTGTATTGATTGCCAAGCAATATAAAGATGTGGATCTGCCATACAAAGAAAACGTGGCAGCTGGAGACCAACCCAGTGTAGAAGACCTACAAGCCTCTGCATCTACATAGACCAGGTTCTGTACTTTATGGCCCCATCCACACTTGAATAGGCCCATGAAGGATCACCCGTGGGAGACTCAGCGGGGTTCTCAGCAATAAGCTGCAGGTAGGAAGCCCCACCAAAAGCAATGGAAGCCTGACATACGCCAGAGAATAGGGGACAGAAGAGACTTGGAGGTCGTGGACAACACTTTGGTAACACTGATGTAGGCCCCTGGCTGCTGTAGGGAATACAAGAATGAGCAGGCCCTGACACCAATGTCACAGTACATCTGTGTTTACACCAGTAATCACCAACCAGTGTCTCATCTACCTCTGCCAGTACTTCACAACCTCTCAGGAGTGCATGTGATTCATTATACACAACCCACACTCATGAAGACAGGGAACCCTTTATATCATGTCAGCAGCTCTACCATTAAAGTGGTTGTAAACCTCAGACATTAAATCTGAACAAGTCACATATTTCTATAATGTTTACTTGCCTCTCTTCAAAGTGTCATTTCTCTCTGCTGTCTAGTTCCTCTGTTATCAGCATGAGTCACTTCTGACATGTTTTCCTGACGCCAAGAGAAAAATGGTGACAAGGGAGGGACATTTAGCAGATTGACAGCCTCAGCTCTGGTTATTTGTGGTGTGTGAAGGGGGGGGGGGTGTGTCCCTTCAATCGAATCAGCTCTCAGAGCTCTTGTACAATGTGTAACTGCAGCTCCCCACCCTCTGCTCTTTGAGTCTGGGAAAAATACTTTTCACCTCTGAGTATTACAAGGATGCACAGGACAAATTTCTGCAGATAAACCAGTACAACTTATGTAGGAGGATTCGTTTCATCTCTGTATCACCTGAGGCCAGTCACTTCACTGGGTATATGTAAGGGTTTACAACCACTTTGAGGATCCGTTCACACCAAGTGTTGGCCGTCCCAACACACAGAAAAAGCTATTTGCTTTGAGTCCTATGTGTTCAGGTCATACCAATGCACTGTGGTGATGTGCATTGGTACAAACAGTAGGACATGCACTGCCTTTTCTCAGCATGGTGTGCGCTGAAGAAGTACACCACAACTGACTACAGTATGCGGTGAATAAAAATGAAAGAAATGTCACTTTGTGACACCAATCAATGCTGAGGATTAGTATTGCAGCCACTGACACCAGTGCTGGTGGTTATTGGTCAATAATACCAATT
The DNA here is from genome assembly GCF_062004578.1 of Staurois parvus. NCBI lineage: Eukaryota > Metazoa > Chordata > Amphibia > Anura > Ranidae > Staurois > Staurois parvus. The sequence goes on along the minus strand of NW_028318262.1, from coordinate 1,691,777 downwards.
TGGGGCCATTAGTGCAGTCAATGACACCAATGCTGGGGGTTAGAATTGTGCCCACTGACACCAATACTAAAGATTATTATTGCACCCAATGACACCAATGCTGAGTATCATTATTGCACCCACTGACACCAAAGCTGAGCATCATTATTGCACCCATTGACACCAATGCTGGGGGTCATTATTGCTCCCAATGACACCAACACTAGAGGTGGGATTGAGCCCAATAACACCAATGCTGGGGTCATTATTGCACCCACCAATTCCAGTACTGAGAGCCTTTACTGCTCCCACTGACACCCATGCTGGAGGTAGGACAAAGGCCAATAACACCAATGCAAGGGGTTATTACAGCACCCATGCACACCAATACTGGGGGTTCTGTGTTGAGCCCACTGACACCAGCGCTGGGGGTTATTATTGTACCTGCTGACACAAATGCTGGCAGTTATTATGCCTTTTGACACCAATGCTAGTGGTCATTATTGCACTAATTGACACCGGTGTTGGGAATTATAACTGCAACCACTGACACCAATGCTGGGGGTTATTATTTCCCCTGACACCAATGCTGGAAGTTATTAGTGTGTCCCCTGACACCAATGCCGGAAGTTATTATTGTGTCCCCTGACACCAATGCCGGAAGTTATTATTGTGTCCCCTGACACCAATGCTGGGGAATATTATTGTGGTCACTGACACCAATGCGGAGGGTTATTATTGTGGTCACTGACACCAATGCTGGAGGTTATTATTGTGGTCACGGACACCAATGCTGGGGAATATTATTGTGGACACTGACACCAATGCTGGGGATTATTATTGTGGACACTGACACCAATGCTGGGAAATATTATTGTGGACACTGACACCAATGCTGGGTATTATTATTGTGGACACTGACACCAATGCTGGGGATTATTATTGTGGACACTGACACCAATGCTGGGAAATATTATTGTGGACACTGACACCAATGCTGGGTATTATTATTGTGGACACTGACACCAATGCTGGGGAATATTATTGTGGACACTGACACCAATGCTGGGGATTATTATTGTGGACACTGACACCAATGCTGGGGATTATTGTGGTCACTGACACCAATGCTGGGGATTATTATTGCGGTCACTGACACCAATGCTGGGGATTATTATTGCAGTCACTGACACCAATGCTGGGAAATATTATTGTGGACACTGACACCAATGCTGGGGATTATTATTATTGTGGACACTGACACCAATGCTGGGGATTATTATTGTGGACACTGACACCAATGCTGGGGAATATTATTGTTGTCACTGACACCAATGCTGGGGATTATTGTGGTCACTGACACCAATGCTGGGGATTATTATTGTGGACACGGACACCAATGCTGGGGAATATTATTGTGGACACTGACACCAATGCTGGGGAGTATTGTGGACACGGACACCAATGCTGGGGAATATTATTGTGGACACTGACACCAATGCTGGGGAATATTATTGTGGACACTGACACCAATGCTGGGGATTATTATTGTGGACACTGACACCAATGCTGGGGATTATTATTGTGGACACTGACACCAATGCTGGGAAATATTATTGTGGAAACTGACACCAATGCTGGGGATTATTATTGTGGACACTGACACAAAAGCTGGGGACTTCTTCTCACTTTCTCTCCAGTGAAAATACAGCAGATTATACATTTTCAGTTGCTGAGATGTCTAATTTAGCACAACGCACCTCAACACATACAATAATGTGCTGCTACTGCACAGCCTTCTCCAAGTGTTTGGGCCACACAGGAGACAATCTGTAATACAGTTTTTCAATTCCAAATTACCTCTCTGGGCGATCACAGTATGGAAGCCCTACCGGTAACGACAGGACAGGGGCCATCTAGTTAACAACAGAATAAGGGCCCTCCGGGTAATGACAGTATGGGGGCCCTCTAGTTAACAACAGAATAGGGGCCGACCGGGTAACGACAGTATGGTGGCCCCCTGGGTGATGACAGTATGGGGGCCCTTTAGTTAACAGAATAGGGGCTCTCCAGGTAATGACAGTATGGTGACCCTCCGGGTAATTACAGTATGGCGGCCCCCCTGGGTGATGACAGTATGGGGGCCCTCTAGTTAACAACAGAATAGGGGCCCTCCGGGTAATGAGAGTATGGGGACCCTTTGGGTAATGACAGTATGGCGGCCCCCCTGGGTGATGACAGTATGGGGGCCATCTAGTTAACAACAGAATAGGGGTCCTCTGGGTAATGACAGTATGGCAGCCCCTCCGGCTGACAGAACGGGGGCCCTCCTGGTGATGACAGTATAGGGGCCCTCCGGGTAATGAGAGTATGGGGACCCTTTGGGTAATGACAGTATGGTGGCCCCCCTGGGTGACGACTGTATGGAGGCCCTCTGGGTTGTGACAGTTTAGGGGCCCTTCAGGTGATCAGGGAACCCATTCCTGTGATGTAGACAATATGGTGCCATGTTGGGGCTCCTATGTTGATGTACTACAGATCCCAGCATGCCCCCAGCCAGTGTTGTGGTAGATGTTGAAGATCTGTGGGAGGAACTACAAGTGCCAGCACAGCCGGTGCAGCTGCTCCTCAGCTGTAGGGCCCCCCGGGGCCCCGTCCCAGGTGCAGCTCCCTGTCAGCCGCCCTCCAGTACTCCAGGGAAGGAGGGCCGGGCAGGAAGAGAAGACAAATCAGAGCTCACCCAGAAATTCTCCACGAAGTAGGCCATCACCATGATGCTGGCGGAGGCCGGACTCAGGCCCCCCGTGTCTTCTCCAATCCGGCCCAGTGTCCGCCGGCTCCCCGGCCCGATCCGCTCTCCCTTCTCGGCTTCTCCCCAAACCTACGGAACCAGACGGAATCCCTCCTCCCCCTCCCCGGACTGGGAGTACGCATGCGCGGCACGGCCAAGGGAGGGTCACCGACCTACAGCGCCAGCTGCTGGCTGAGTCTGGCGGTGCCGCCCATTCCTGCTGCAAACTGGGATAAACACAAGGACAGCAACTATGAGCGCCGTACTGTACTGCACCTCACTGACAGACCTACATGCAGCGTGCGGGCCTCAACCCACTACTGTGTCTGCAACAGCGTTTTAGCAACTTTATGTGCACTTTAAAGTGTAAAGGAAAAACATTTTTTCTTCATTTTGGATAGAGTAAGGGAGGGTTATCGCCCCTGTCAGGTTTTTATTTGCCATTTGTGCCCATTGGAGAGATCTCCCTTCACTTCCTGACCCATAGCCAAAACAGGAAGTGAAAGGAAATCCCTCCAAAATGACAGAATCCCAGGTTGTCACCAGAACTAGTGAAGATTTCCCCTCTATTCCTGTTCTGTTAACCCATAATTTAGGTTTCTTTTGCTTTCATTTTCAGTGATAACAGTAAACAGGACTAATATAGAGGGGGAATCTACCTAATGGGGATCCAGACAGCAATAAAAACCTGACAAGGGTTCTAATCCCTCCACTCCAAAACTAAATTTTAGGATACACAAACACCATAAACTTTCCAATTTTGGTAAAATATAAAAGATGAGGTTGCACCACGTAAAACATGTAAGTTAGCATGCCTGTAATGGCCACAAACTTCAGCAATTTCCATAGGCGATATTTTAAAAGCCCCTACTGGTCACGAGTTTAGCGTCAACTGCAAATAACAGGCTGAGACTGATTGCTCCCACGCCAGTGTGCACAGTGATTTGTAACGTGTAGCGCAAGATATGTTGTTATACATATGCAAACCCCAAGGCATGCATTTACTTTTGTACATGCATGTAATGGGGTGGGCTCAAACTGTTTTTTTTTTACTTTTTTTTTTACACCCCATGTCATGCATTTTTTTTTTTGTTCTCTTTAATGAGAGATCAGGGGTATGTGGAAGGGATCCAGCCGCCAGATCACTTACATCTGGCAGACTGTAAAACCCCCACAGCCACCAATGTAGTTTCTATGTTGGTAGTTTAGGCTGCATACCAAATCTTTTACAGCAAAATAAAATGTCTTTCACCACGGGGACACACAGGAAACAGTTCTTTTCTATGTGTCCCATTCACACTGAAAAGCATCATATGGCTGCGCTAAAATGCAGACATGCTGCATTTTATAGCAGCACACTGGGCCAAATAACATGGCAATGTATGAAAGCACAGCGTATCGCACTGGTCTACATTGCCATGAATGAAGTGTACATTTTGTACACTTCAAATAAAGTTTGTACAATAGAAAAAAGGAATCCATGTGATGTGCGGAATTGTACACCACACTGCCCCTACTACATTCAGGAACGTAGAGTTGTCGGAGCTGCAAAGCTCTCCAGCAGCTTTCTCCATTTATTGTGAATTCAGCCTCAGAATTATTATTATACAGGATTTATATAGCGCCAACAGTTTTCTCAGTGCTTTACAATATAACGGGAGACAATACAGCAACAATACAGTTCAATACAAGAGGGATAGGAGGGCCCTGATCCTTGGAGCTTACAATCTTGGAGGGAGGGGCTAGTGGTACAAAAGGTAGTAACTGTGGGGATGGACTGGTTGGAAGAGTAGAAGATTCCATTATTAGCGGAGGGCAGGATAGGCTTCCCTGAAGAGAAAGGTTTTCAGAGATGGCCTAAAAGTGAGCAGAGTAGGCGATAGTCTGATAAATTGGGGTAGAGAGTTCCAGAGGATGGAGGAAGCTCTGGAAAAGTCCTGGAGACGAGCATGGGAGGAAGAGACCAGGGAGCTAAGGAGCAGGAGGTCTTGATCACAAGTGTTTGCTTACAGCCACCTGTAAAGATCAGGGGCGGACTGACCATTAGGAAACTCGGGCACTGCCCGAGGGCCCGGGGTCAGTAGGGGGCCCCATGACATGATATGCCCTTGGTACCTTTTTCATAGGCTTTTTTGAGTTTGGGCAAGGACACAGGGGCCCCATGATCCCCTATTGCCTGGGGGCCCCATGACTTGTCAGTCCGCCCCTGGTACAGATCAATGACAGGCTGCAGTTTTATAATGAACATACATCAGAGCATTTATGTACGTACAGAGAAGGATACATGTGCCCCTGGAAGAAGACAGTTTGCATCTGGCTCCATTCATTTGTCCCTGTAAATGCTCAGATGTGCATTCACCAGCATACAGCTGCACCCCCATAATTGATTTGTACAGGCAGCTGTACACAAACACTTGAACTCCCAGTGCAGAAATAGATGCTTCAATTGGCGGTGTATGGTCCTCTATGGACCAAAAGTAAAAACTCATAGGATGGTAGCTTAAAGTGTTACTAAACCTACAACAGTAAAATCAGTCTGTAGATGCAGTAAAGCATGCTTGTTATACTCACTGTGGAACCTAAGGAGTTAATCCTCTGCATTGTGTAAAAAGGCTGTTTGATCCTGACTTCTCTGATCCTCCCCTTTTTCCACTGCCCCCCTCTTATTTCCTGATTAGATATTGTGTGGAGTTACTCTGCACATACTCAGTTTGGTGTGTATTGCTAGAGTTTTTTTTTTTCTTGGGAGAGTTCATGTGATCAGCACAGGGCCAATCAGCACTGTATGGACAGAGGGTCAGGGGTCCTGCAGTCTCAGAGGAGAATGAAAACTCCTCCTACGAGCTTTAACCACTGCTCTGCTGGACACTGACAGAAGTCACAAGACTGCTCAAGCTGCTGACAAAAGTTATTTAGCAGTTTATATTTACTAAAATGATTACACTTCCTTTTTCTGTGTACTGTGAGAGACCAGATATAGTGATCGCAGGGTCCTGGGTTTATTAACACTTTAATCTGACTGTGAAGGTCATCATTTATCCAGGTCATGATATATCTAGTAGTAGTCGCATTGAACTGGACTTGTTCCGTAATGTTAAGAATATTTCATAGCTTGTCCAAGCTTCTTAGTTCTAATGAGTGTCAGGAAAATAGCCCCAGCATTTATATACCATACACAGGTAGCACCCACATGTAAGGGGGCTTGTATGTTGGTACCAAATTGCTAGAGCCCCCCCTGTCCTGCTTCTTCTTGTGCTAGTTATGCATATTAGGCACATGGAAGCTGTAGGCGACATCCATCGTGTTCAGGTCTTGCATATCCTAGTGTTCGTACCCCTTCCCTCCTCCTTCAATCTATGGACTTCATAGCCTTAACTTTTAGTACACTACAGAAGAGCCTGTTATCTCAACTTAGGGACAGCAGACAGCAGCACACAGGCTTTAGTCAGAGCTGTAAACAGCTGAGTCCTGTCAGGATGTCTGTTAGTTTATGCTGACCATAAAAAACTCCTACAGCTTATCACTTTCCAGAGGGGATTGGAAGTGATCCATCGTAAAACTCTGAAAAATCCTTCAGGCAATTAAAGCACTACAAACACAACCATAAAATGTCTACACAGAAAGCAGCTAGGTGTGGGGCAAACTCTCCAAGACCTCTGCCCAATTCACAACTTAACAAAATCCACACACAATTCATAAAATCCAAACAGGACCAAGACACAATAATATTAAGTATATATTTGAATGGAGAATATCATACCGAACAAATCAAGGTCACACATGACTAAGCCAGCACATATGAAAGGGGAGATCGAGGTCTCCTACCTCCTGGGTGACAGACCCATCCTAAATATTATAGGAGTATAAGGTGAAGAGCTGGCAGTTCGTTCTCCCGATAAAAGTACTTTATTCATAAAAAGGTACAGTTTTGGTAAAAACCTTATTCATAGCCCATCCTAAATACACCATGTTTGGTATCACTAGACACAAAATATAATGCTAAACAGTAATCTACCAGTTTCCAGAATGCAATCTGTAAATCTGTACATAGTGGAAGATATTAATAGTAGTATAAAACTGTAAGGGATGGCCACGATACAGTCAAACATGGTGACCTCCTAGCCACCACCCCTTAAACTTGGTAGTTGGCCTCATCAACTGATTAACATGATGACAGATTTAAAAAAAAAAAAAAAAAAAAAAAAAAGAGTGCAAGCAGTTTGGCAGCTCTTGTTTTAACATCAAGAAAGAAACACCTAACCTGGATGTGAGAGAGCCACTGTACCATTTTTGCTTGACCAATTGGACTCTAGAACCAAAGACTTTGCAAGTGTTCTTCCTTTTCAACTCCTTTTTTAATTCTCTGTTGCTTTATTGTCTCTTTATTTCTTGGTAACACCTTAGTTTTGTAGATATTTTATTTGCACCATTTTGACCTTTTCATTATTAAACCCTATTTTGAAAAGTGTTAAAACTGTCCCTAAGGCTGTTAATGCAAACTAAAGAATCCCTGTCTCTTGAAGAGTGCTACTGTATATTATACATTTCTGAATATACCTCTCTGTGGTGACAGTGTGTGTACAGACGTTTATTTTTCATATTTGTTCTTGCTAATATTGTGAAGGGTCGATATGCTTAAAGCTATCTGGTGGCAATTTGGAGTTTAAAGAGTTAATTGTTTAGGTAACTTTACCAAGTGGCAATCGCTCTCAGGCTGCTGGCACCTAGATTGTGGTCCCCCAAGCTGGAAAATCTTTGTGCAGGGTGCAGCTGAGAGTGGCATTGTTACATAAGTGACAGTGCACTGTTAGATTGGCCAGTTCTTTGGCACAAGTTGGTGAGAAGGCCAGGGGTTGGGCACTGCATTCATCACAAGTCCCTGTCCTGCTTCTTCTTGGATAGGACATGGACCAGCCTTCACTATATTGTGTCCAACTATTGGCCATTGTTTTCGCTATGCTACATATAAGCTTTGCACACAAGATGCAATCTGTTTTATAGTCCCTACACCTTCCCCTATAGGTGGCCACACATTTATCAACATGAGCATTCAATCGATAATCCAAAGTGACTAATAATGGCCATACACATCACACTCTAATCAAACAATCCTTAACAGAATCAATAATATGACAGAATCTATTAATTATTGAAAAGACAAACTGTGTCACTGTTTGTTTTTGAGCAAAACCAATCAATTTATTGAAATGATTTTGATCAGTCTTAACAGAAATTCTGATCGTAGGAAAGTAAATAGGTTAATATGATCATTAATTAGTTGCAGACTTTGGGCGTGCTATACATGCCAGAAAAAAAAAAACTTAAAATCGCTGTACACAGGTGTATGTAGCTCATCCAGTCTCTCTACCTCACTTCTGGGACCCCCCCCTCCCAGTATACCATGACTGTCGGCTGTGATTAATCATAGCCAGAATTACAGTATACTCAGAGAAGTCTGCAGCTGTAGCTGTCAAACCACAAACACTACTCTAGACCTTGATTATACAAGGATACAATGTAATATATTGTTACATTTGTATCTTTCTGTGCACTCATCTGCAGATGAAAGGGATAAACTTAGATCTTAAGATGATGTCATTTAAAGCAGCAATCCTCAACCTTTTTTGGCTCTGGGGACCAGTTTCATGGAGGAAAAATTGCCAAGGACCAGGGGGTGGGGGAGAGAAGATTCACCCAATTATTCTAACACCATGGTTGATATAGTGCCAGGATGATTGAAGTGCATTATTTCTATTACATTGTAATATATAATGAAACAGTTAAACTCACCATAATGCAGAATTAGTGGAAGTCCTGAACTTGTCACTGTATCTTGCCACCAGATGCAGCAAGTAACTTGTCTCCATTGCCTACCAGCAGATGCAGCGTGTCACTTGATGCCATCACCTACAAAACAGATGCAGCATGTCACTTACCACTGTATTCTGCCTCTAGATGCAGCTTTCCACTTGCCACCTTCGCCTACCACCAGATGCAGTTTTTTCTTTGCAGCGAAACCTCTCAATGTATGGCTATGCAGCCTCTCCCCAGCGCTAGCTACTCAGGCAGCTAGCATTAGATTCTCAAGGAGGGAAACCTACAATCGGTACATGCGCAGTTCACAATAGGTTTCCCCTCCTATGAGAATCTAATACACTGCTGATGTCACAGGAGGAGGAGTCCCAGCTCACAGGATCTGACAGCGGTGAGAGACACTATGTAAACAAATAGCCTCTCTCATTCCAGTGGCAGTGCAGCTGGTCCGCAGCCTGGGGGTTGGGGATCCCTGAGTTAAAGCAACCTGACAAGTAAAAAAAAAAAAGAAAAAAATTAAATTTTTAATAAAATGTTCCTCTGTTTAAACCCTTATTACCCCTTTACTCTAATCAGTCCTAATTAACTCCTATTTTATTAACTATTAATATTTTAATTTTGTTTTTGTTTTGTCTGTTAATATTTTTACACAATTCCTCCCAAAAATACTAAAAAAAAACCCCAACCCCATTCATTTGTAAATAATTTTGCAATGCTTTATATCAGAATCACAATTTTAGACTAATTTTGAACAGGTCAAAATACAGAATAAAATGTGCAATTTTTTCGTGTGTAGTAACACTATTTTAAAACTAAGGACTATGAAAAAAAATGATTGTTTCAAGACAAAATCATGAAAAGAAAGTCTTGTTTGTCTTAAAAATAAAACAATATACACTATATTTCCAAACGTATTGTGACATCCCTCCAAATCATTGGATTCAGGTGTTCCAATCACCTCAATGGCCACAGGTGTATGGGTTGCTCTTAGGAGCTCAGTGAATTCGAGAATGGTACCGTGATAGGTTGCCACCTGTGCAATAAGTCCATCCGTTAAATTTCTTTGCTACTAAATATTCCACAGTCAACGGTTAGTGGTATTATAACAGAGTGGAAGCAACTGGGAACAGCAACTCAGCCACCAAGTAGGCCACGTAAAATGATAGAGAGGTGTCAGCGCGTGCTGAAGTGCAGAAGTTGCCAACTGTCTATAGTCAATAGCTAAAGACCTCCAAACTTTGTGTGGCCTTCAGATTACCACAACTGTGCATAGAGAGCTTCATGGAATGGGTTTCCATGGCCGAGCAGCTGCATCCAAGCCTTACATCACCAAATGCAATGCAAAGCGTTGGATGCAGTGGTGTAAAGCATGCCACCACTAGACTCTAGAGCAGTGGAGACGTGTTCTCTGGAGTGACGAATCATGCTTCTCTGTCTGGCAATTCCGATGGGCGAGTCTGGCTTTGGCTGTTGCCAGGAGAACGATACTTGCCTGACTGCATTATGCCGAGTTGTAAAGTTCGGTGGAGGAGGGATTATGATGTGGGGTTGTTTTTCAGGGGTTGGGCTTGGCCCCTTAGTTCCAGTGAAGGGAACTCTTAAGGCGTCAGCATACCAAGACATTTTGGACAATTTCATGCTCCAAACTTTGTGAGAACAGTTTGGGGATGGCCCCTTCCTGTTCCAACATGACTGCGCACCAGTGCACAATGCAAGGTCCATAAAAACATGGACTGGCGAGTATGGGGTGGAGGAACTTGACTGGCATGCACACAGTCCTGACCTCAACCCGACAGAACACTTTTAGGATGAATTAGAGTGAAGACTGCAAGCCAGGCCTTCTTATCCTACATCAGTGCCTGACCGCACAAATGCGATGCTGGAAGAATTGTCAAACATTCCCATAGACACACTCCTAAACCTTGTGGACAGCCTTCCCAGAAGAGTTGAAGCTGTTATAGCTGCAAAGGATGGGCCAACTCAATATTGAACCGTACGGACTAAGACTGGGAATCCACTAAAGTTCATATGCATGTAAAGGCAGGCGTCCTAATACGTTTGGCAATATAGTGTATATATTACCTTGTTATCTTTAGTAATGACAGTTATTGCCAAATAAACAGGTCCATAGGAGGTTGAAGGGGTGTGAGAGAAAAACAGAAGTTTCACTTTCCCCCTCTCAAAAGCTGACACAACTTTATATACTCTATCATAGTCTATTATACCCCTCAAAAATTGTTTCATGGAGTTAACCTTCTGTCAACTGGGCACGTTAATTCATAAGTTATGGCATTGTGCTAAACTATTTTGTAATTAGAAAAATATATTTTAAATTCTATTTGAACTTTGCTCGATTCAATTGACACCAGATCCTAAACTTGTCCTGTTGGACATATTTCCGGAGGATTGGCCACTATTCTCCCACAAAATTTTACTTACCCGTTTGTTATTTCTTGCCGTAAGTTGATTTCTCATTGTTAGCTATCTCCTAAACGTATGTTCAATGGTGCAGAATGGTAAATGCTGTCCTGGAAAGAGAGCGCTCTATTTCCAGGCACAGGGATTGCATGAATAACTTTAATAAGATCTGGTCCTCTTGGTTATCTTCCCCATACATAGTGTCCACTAGTGTGGATGATCTCCTGAATTCTGTCGATAGTGCTGCTACTCTATGATGGGTCTATGGTGCAGAACTTAAAGTGGAGCTCTAGTCTCCAGTGAAAAAAAATAAACTGAGGCTGCTAACTTAAAAAAACAGCCACTCACCTGTTCCTTGATCCATCGGTGTGCTCACCACAGCCAGGTTCACCGACCGTCCTCTGTCCCCAACTTAAGTGTGGGCAAACAGCTGTAACAGTTTTTGGCTTTACAGCGGGGTGCCCACTGCACATGCACGAATAGCGCTGCGGGTCATGAACGGTCCCCACAGTCTTCTGGGACCTGTCATATGTCCCAGAAGACTGTGGGGGGGGGGGGGGAGCCCAGGCAGTCAGAGGAAGTAGTGAGAGTGTGTACATGGCAAAATAGGGTACCCGCTCCCCAAAGGTGCCAACTCTTAACAGGGAGCGGGGGACGAGTACTTAAAGCGGAACTTCCCCTTCTGGTGCAGCTTAATTGAATTTCTGATGCTGTGATGTTAAACATTTCTCAGCAATGACTGCTAAATACTGGAACAATTCATTGTTATATTTATCTATTTTAAATAATTTTTAATACTGTGTAGGTATTTGTGTTATGCTTTGTTTACCCCCCTTAATGACCAGGCCTCTTTTTGGCGCTCGGCGCTGTACTAATTCAACTGATTGCGCATGCAATGCTGTACCCAAACAAAATTTACATCTTTTTTTCACACAAATAAAGCTTTCTTTCAGTGGTATTTGATCACCTGTGCGCTTTTTATTTTTTGCACTATAAACAAAAAAAAAAAAAAAATTTTGAAGAAAAACAATATTTTTTACTTTCGGCTATAAAAAATATATAGTGAACTGAGTTATAAATTTAGACCAAAATGTATTCTGCTGCATGTTTTTGGTAAAACAAAAATCCCAACAAGTGTATATTGATTGCTTTGTGTGAAAGTTATAGCGTCTACAAACTATGGTATAGATACTGCAATTTACACCTTTTTTTGCTATACAGTACTGCATTAGTTTAACTGACAATTGTGCAGTCATGCAATACGGTACATAAATGAAATGTATGTCCTTTTTTTACACATATAGAGCTTTCTTTTGGTGGTATTTGATCACCTGTGCGCTTTTTATTTTTGGCGCTATAAACAAAAAAAGTTTTGAGAAAAACTTTATTTTTTAAATAAACAATATTTTCTCATTTCTGTCATAAAAAATATTCAAAAAAACTAAAATTTAGGCATAAATTTAGGCCAAAATGTATTCTGCTACATTTTTTGGTTAAAAAAATCCCAATAAGTGTATATTTATTGCTTTGTGTGAAAGTTATAGCGTCTAGCAAACTATGGTATAGATAATGGAATTTACACAGCTTTTCCTTTCTGACTGCTCATCACGTTTCTTGAGGTGCTAACATACCAGAATAGTACAAACACCCCCAAATGACCCCTTTTCGAAAAGTAGATATCCTAAGCCATTTGCTGAGAGGCATATTGAGTCCATGGAAGATTAATTTCTTTTCCACAAGTTTCCGGAAAATGACAAAGTTTTTTTTCTTTTACACAAAGTTGTCATTTAAATGATATATTTCTCACACAAGCCATGGGCATACTGTATGTGGAATTACACCCTAAAATACATTCTGCTACCTCTACAGAGTATGGGGATACCACATGTGAGACTTTTTGGGAGCCTAGCAGCAGAGGACCCTGAAATCCAATGACCACCTTGAAAGCCTGAAGGTGCGTAACTTCCTCATTTCACTTCCTCACTACCTATCACAGTTTCGAAGGCCCTGAAATGCCAGGATAGCACCAATCCCCCCCCCAATGACCCCTTTTTGGAAAGTAGACACCCCAAGGAATTTAAGAAGAGGTATGGTATTTTGCAGATCCCTTTTTTTCTCACAAGGTTTTGAACTATAAAAAAAGAAAACAAAAATATTAGTTTTTTTTCTTCATTTTCCAAAAACGTGTGGCAACAAACGAGATCTGCAAAATACTCACCATGCTTCTTATCAAATTCCTTGGGGTGCCTACTTTCCAAAAAGTGGTCATTTGGTGGAGTTTGGTGCTATCCTGGCATTTCAGGGCCTCCAAAACTGTGATAGGTAGTCAGGAAGTGTAATGAGGAAATAAAGCCTTTTAAACGCCTGAAGGTGCTTATTGGATTTTGGGGTCCTGTACTTGGCTAGACTGCCAAAACGTCTCTCACATGTGGTAGCCCCATACTCGGGAGACGTAGCAGAATGTATTTTGGGGAGTAATTCCACATATACCCATGGCATGTGTGAGCAATAAATCATTTAAGTGACAATTTTGTGTAAAAAAAAAATAATAATTTTTTGTTTGTCATTTTCCAAAAACTTGTGGTAAAAAAAGAAACTCTTCTATTGATTCAACATGCCTCTCAGCAAATAGTTTGGGGTGTCTACTTTCCAAAAAGGGGTCGTTTTGGGGGGTGGGGGTGTTTTATGTCCAACATTAGAAGTTTATGCCACACAATGCATGCTTCTAACCACCTGAAGACCAAGCCTTTTCTAACACTTTTTGTTCACATGAAAAAAATCAGTATTTTTTGCTAGGAAATTAATTTAAACATCAAACATTATATATTTTTTTAAAGCAAACACCTTAGTGAATAAAATGTTGGGTGCCGCAATTTTTTATGTCACATATTAATCGCACAGCGATTTTTCACTCCATTTTTGTTTTTTTTAATATACTTTTTTTTTACTTTTAATGCACAAAAACACAATATATTGGGCAATTATTTGGTAAAGTATAAAAGATGATGGTATGCCGAGTAAATAGATACCAAACATGACATGCTTTAAAACTGTGCATGCCACGTGCAATGGTGACAAATTGTATACATTTTTAATATCCATAGGCGATGTTTTAAAAGTCTTTACAAGCTACCATTTTAGATTTACAGAGGAGGTCTAGTGTTAGAATTACTGCCCTTGATCTGAAGTTCGTGGCAATACCTCACATGCATGGTGCAACTGCTGTTTCCATACTGGCACAGGGTCAAGGCTCATGAACACAGGTGCGTGCGTGCGTGCGTGCGTGCGCAGGGGGGGGTGAGGGTACTTTTTTTGTTATTTTGATTTTTTTTTATTATTTTTACACTGTCCCTTTTAAAGTTTTTTTTTTTATTATCACTTTTAATGCTATCACAGGGAATGCAAATATCCCCTATAACTTCAATGGGCATTGTCATATATTAATTTTTCAGAAATCTGGGTTCTATCAGACTCTAGATCTCTCCTCTGCCCTTACATCATCTAATCAAACCAGGATTGGTGTGATCAGATGCTTTCCCAATTTACAAATGGCGCTGTTTATATCCTGCGAAACTGAAGTGATGAAATACTCGTAGCTTCTGATTTCTTAGGTTATAGAGATGATTGGCACCACTCTGGTCTCCAATCAGCTCTATGGTCAGCTGTCAGAAACACCGATTGCATTCTCAGGTTCCCCCGATGGCACGGGACTGCCCAAGAAGGCCGTGGAAGGCGGCAGGGGAGGGGGGGGGCATTGCCTCCCACTGCTTGTAAAAGCAATCCTGCAACTAATTAGCCACTAGGATTGCTTTTACATGAAAGTCGATCACCAGCAGAAAAAAATATACTAGGATGGTGCCTGCAGCTGTAGGCATCATCCTGGTATAACCAAAGTCCAGTGATGTACCAGTACGTTGCTGGTCCTTGTTGTGTATATATGCTATGTTTTTTTTTGTATGCAGCCTGTGAACTGAATGAAAAATCTCTGCCAAAAAAAAGTGTGGTATGCCCACCATTAGAATATACCACCCTGCATCCACCCACTTGTGGGCACACATTAGGTCCCACTTTGCCACATGCGCCGGTTCCAGGATTGTACAAATGTGTAAATAATGGCATGCTTGAAGTTATAGTGTTTACAAATGGCTGTATAGATACTGGATTTTTTTTAATATACTAATAATAGTGGTGATCAGCGACTTATGGCGGGACTGCGGCAGGCATTCTGACACGGGGGGAACTGACTTGGGGTCACTGACATCCCCAGTGACACCAATACAGTGATCAGTGCAAAAAAAAAAAACACTGACACTGTAATAATGGCACTGGGGAGGAAGGGGTTAACTTTTGGAAACAATCAAAGTGTTAACTGTGTGCAGGAAGTGTTTTACTAGGGGGCGGGGGTGTGTATCTCTCTGTTACACACGGTTCTGGAAGGCTGTGATCAGCGATCCCGGAACAGTGTGCTGAAAGCTGACAGGGAGGAAAGCTCCATTGAAAACAATGCAGCCTTCCTGTCAGTGATTGCCGGTAATCGCCGGCTCCGGCGGGTAAACACCGGCCGGGACCAGGTGATTGGCACCCGCGATCGGTGCCGTGGGTACAGCGGTAACGCACCTCGCACACACCCCCTACCCCGGAATGCAGGATCACGTTTATATACGTGATCCTTCACACAGGGGCCACCTTATAGCAGTATATGTACTGCGGGTGGTACCCTAATGGTTAATAAAAAGTATTTAAGGAAAAAAAAAAAAAGTAGAACGAAATCCAAAACATTTTTTTGTGTTTTGCATAGAGCGTACTGTAGAGGAATTAGAATACCTGTCAGATTTGTATTGCTGTCTGTGCCCTATTAAGAAGATTCACCCTCTCTGTTTGTCCTGGTGACAGTTATCAAAAGTGAAAGACAGCTCCAAATTGTGGGTTTTCACCAGAACAGGAATATGATCTTCCAATGGGAGTCCTAGTGACTCTAGTGACAACCATGGATTCCCTCGCTTTAGAGAGATATCCTCTCACTTCATTTTTTATATATGGGACACAAAGCAAATGGAACCTTCCAAATGGGACACAAATAGTAAGAAAAATCCTGTAAAACATAAATAAAAACCCTCCCTAGCCTTCGCAGTCCTGCAGCATTTGTTGTGAATATACACTTAGAATACATTCATAAACCCATATAATTGCTTTAATGATTTTTTTAGTGATGCCATTCACATTTTGCAATTAGGCACAGTCAGTTTAGCTGCCTTTAGAGAAAACAGTTCCTAGTGCCATGCCATAGTTTCTGCGTGTGAGAAGCTGCATTCCAGGCTGATTGGACAGCAGCTGAAAGATCTCCCTATCACCGTTGATCTTGGCTTCAGGTCTATGACACAAAGATGGATGCCACATTGCAATCATCCTCAGGGGCCACTGCAACTGAACTTTTCTGCAACCTTTGTCTGGAAGTATTTCTGTTAACTATATATACCCAGGTATATGTGCACAATTCTACTAGGACTCCTACCGGGCCCTTTGCTGATAATACCGGTTTGTAAATTGGATGTATGTACTATGATTTATCTTTTCATATATAAAACTTGTAGTATCTCCATACTGATATGCATCTATATACATATGGTTAATGTTATATGCTGGTTACAGTAGTTCCTCTGCTCCCAATTACTTTGATTAGAATAGTGGCAACCGATGCCTGAGCCTCCATCCTGGGGTGAGGAAGCTCACCCTCTATCCACTATCTGTGACTGAAATCTCCCTCCCACCCTTCCCTCTCAGAGAATACATTAATGTAAGGGGTGCTCTGTGGACTCTAATGTAAGGAGGGGCTTTGGTCAGCAGAGACTCCCTTACATCAGAGTCCACAGCATTTCCCCTTACATCTGAGCCCTCTCAAATCAGGGTTCCAGAGTACCCCTTACATCAGAGTTCCCCTTTACATTAGAGTCCACAGAGCTCCCCCTTTACAGTGTAAGTTGAAATTCTGCAGACTCTGATGTAAGAGAATTCTGTGGATGCTGATGTAAGGGAGATTGTGCAGACTCTGATGTAAAGGATGCTCTGTGGACTTTGATGTAAGGGAGAACTCTGTGGACTCTGATGTAAGGGGCGTTCTGTGGACTTTGATGTAAGGGAGGACTCTGATGTAAGGGGGGCTCTGCGACTTTGAAATAAGGGAGAACTCCGTGGACTCTGATGTAAGGTGGGCTGTGTTGACTTTCATGTAAACAGAAAACTCTGTGGACTCTGATGTAAGGGGCGTTCTGTGGACTTTGATGTAAGGGAGGACTCTGATGTAAGGGAGAACTCTGTGGACTCTGATGTAAGGGGCGCTCTGTGGACTTTGATGTAAGGGAGGACTGTGATGTAAGGGAGAACTTTGTGGACTCTGATGTAAGGGGGGCTCTGCGACTTTGAAATAAGGGAGAACTCCGTGGACTCTGATGTAAGGGGGGCTGTGTTGACTTTCATGTAAACAGAGAACTCTGTGGACTCTGATGTAAGGGGGGGAATGTGCAGACTTTTGGATGTAAGGAGGCCTGTGCAGACATTGATGTAAGGAGGGCTCTGCAGACTTTGATGTAAGGGAGAATGCTGTGGACTCTGATGTAAGAGGCGGTCTGCAGATTTCGATATAAGGGTGGCTTTGTGGACTTTGATGTAAGGAGGGCTGTGCAGACTCCAATGTAAGGGGGGTCTGCGGACCTTGATGTAGGGGGCTGTGCAGACTCTGATGTAAGGGGAGCTCTGTGGACTCTGATGTAAAGGTGGCTCTGGGAAGCCTGATTAAAGGGGAATGCCTCAAACACTGATGTAAGTAGGGGCTTTGGTTATCAGAGATCCCCTTATATCAGAGTTCCCTCTGTACTTCAGAGTTCTCAGTGTTCCCCCTTGGAGTCCCCAGAGTTCTTGCTTACATCAGAGTCTGGAGAGTCCCCCCTTACAGTGTAAGGGAACTCTTTAGACTCAGATGTAAGGGGGAACTTTGCGGATTCAGATGTAAAGGGAAACTATGGATACAGATGTAAAAGGGGGAAAATGTTTTTTGCTGTGCACCGTTAAAGTGTTAGGGTTTGGCTTGAAGAAAAGGTGGCGACCTTACCCAAGACAGGAGGAAGGGGGCGCACTGCAGAACATCTGAAAGGGTCCCACGGTGGAACTGTAATAAAGGGTCCTGTGAAGGTAGTAAAAAGCCCCAGGTTTGGTGGGAAGTGAGGGGTCAGGGGGCCCTTGATGGTTTCTTGCATCAGGGTCCTGAAGGTTCTAGCTACACCTCTGGTTCTTTTCTTTACCCACAGGTTTAGTGCACTAACCGGTTATTGGATCATGTCATTTCTCAGCCATTGAAATGAGGGAGCAAGAACGTGCTCCCTCATTTCTGGGCCCTGCCATTCTCCCACCAAATGACTAAGGCATACCTATATCATATCCCTGAGCACAGAGGAGATAGCTGAACATACTGTTGGATGTGGATTTTACCATGTCATCACTGCGTTTGTGAAATCTTTCAATTTATGCTTTGCTTGAAACGTTTTTTAGTCTAAAATACAAGTTATATCTTTTGCCATAACCTTGAGCGGTCTACTATTCTCAACAGTTATTTTATGGTAGTTGCCTGGGTCTTGCAACTTCTGAGCCACTGTAAATGCTGTACAGTGGGGAAAAACTGACATGGCAATTTTAAGAACCTTTTAGAATGCATTCCCTTTCTTCTGTGTCCTGCCTTGTGTCCCCCTCAAGTGGCTAAGATGTGGTGTTTCCATGTACAGGATGAGTGGTGTTATGCATTTTATATCATTATCAATCAACTTATATGCATAAGAAAATGGAAACAAAATTATCCACAAACAATTATTTATTTTCAGACTTATTTTTTTTATCACTTTCAGTTAACCTTAATATAAAACTGTTAAGTACAAATGTTTGAAACATTCACAATCCAATACTTCAGACTGTTTTCTGTTCAGTTGGGGCAATTGTGGGGGCTTTCGATATATATTCAAAGATAGGGCAGTTGTCATGTTAGAGTGTCAGAAATCTAAAAGAGTTTGTATAATCAAACTGAAACGTGTGGCCAGTAGTGAGGAACTAAAATGTCCCCAGGTTCAGGTCAGTGAACTTTAAGTTTGGATCCAGAATCTGAACCCCAATGAAATAAATAAGAGGAGAATGCTCATTTTTAGTAATGGCCATTTTCTAAGCTAAGAGTCAAAAGGATTGACAAAAAAGGGCATGCATTTGTGATTGGTTGTCATGCACAACTGCTTCAGATTCTGGCAGCTTCAGTTTTGATAAATTACAACAAATATCTTTTTCTTCTCCGTAGACCCAATTATAAAAAATTAATGCAGATTTCTTGAAGCCGTTTTGGTATTGTGCTATTCCAGAGGGAGAAAGTAGGCAGATGTGAAAAATGAAAAATTAGAGCTATTTTCTAAGTTTGAAGGACACCTTTTAAACTCTTATCACATTGGCTGACATTTTTGGAAGGAGAGAGAAATCAGATTGCACCCTGAAATCTAAAATATGTGCCTGTATAGATGGAAAAATGTGATAGTTTTTCAGTACAGTCATTAACCTTGTATGGACAAGTCTCAATTTATGAGCGGTTCAAAAAACATTTAGCATCCAAACACGGATGATGGAAATAGCATACAGATTTCTACCACAGCTAAAAATTTCACAATTTCTGGGAGACATAGCAGGCATTTAGCATCCAAAAAGAAAAAACGGTCTTTTAGACACTGATCATAGAAATAGCATACAGGTTTGCCCCATAGCTTGAAAACCTTTTTTGAACACCAACACCAGAATGAGGACACATGCCAGGTAAGGCACATGTTTGCACAACACCATTCCTGGTACAAATTACGGGGGGGGTGAAACATTTTTGGGCCTGCCCCTACACAGCCGAGAGTCTCTGCTCCAGGTGGCTCTTGTCCCTAATACATACATCACAACATGTCAACTTTTTGCCTATGCTGTTGCATAGCTTCTCGAATTTTTCTTTTTAAAGTCCGCAAACGTGCAACTATAACGAAAAACCCGTAAGTGTTCACAAAAAAGTGCGAGTGCAAAACACCACACGAAAAAGTGCACTTAGGGGTGTGCTTTGTCCTTCCCCGGAAGGGGATGGACCACTACCCTGATCCCCCGGGGCACGAAGCTCCTGACAGGGACAAGGTTCCCATTTGGTCCTCCTGGCCAAAAGGCCTGGTGGACCACCGTTCCTTGTGTCCAGCCGAAGCCGGACACCCAGTACTTGGTCAGGGGGCTCTCCCGAAGAGAAAACCCCCTAGGGACAGGGGAGGAAGGAACCAAAAGGCCACACATCCTCCCCCTAGACTTCAGGGCAGGCCCGAGGACCCACACCCACCTCCCTCCAAACACACACATAAGTAAAGAAAAAGTGACAAAACGTGGGAGGTGTAAAATTAAATAAATAAAAAAGTGGCCGTGCCAAATAGTGCACAGACCAGGCCCTGAGGCCTGTAGCAAAAATTGCCCTGGTCCTAGCCAAAAGGCCTGGTCCTAAGGGCGCTGTGCAGAAAAAGTGGTAAAACAGTGACCATGTGCCATCTTCACACTGTGGGGTCCCACACCCAGGTGTTACTAGTGGCACCCCTGAGGCGACTACTCAGGGGGCACTGGTTTGTGGACTCTCTGCCTTCCCGACCCCTGGCCAGACAAGGTAGATCCGTCCAAAATCAGGAGGACTTGGGTCCTTCCGGTCTCCTCGGAAGAATTACTCACGGGCCCCAGCTACTCGTGGGCACCACGCTTTCTGTCCCCCCAGTACTAGCCGTCCAGACCCCCATCATTCCAACAGGGGTACTATACAACCAGTCATCCCCGCAAAGCTAGAATGACCGTGGAGCACCCCTACCGGACACTGATGAGAACAGATACTACACTTGATCTTAGCCAAAAGGCCGAGAAGCGATAGCATAGCATCTCGAATGCTTAAGTTGACCTTATGGATCAGAGGAGCACTCAGGAGAACAGGGCATTGAGGAGGAGGTGAAGATGACAGGTCTGGCACCATCACCACCAGTTGTAGGGAGTTGGGGCGATTTTGCATTTCCGGGTAGGGGGCACACACAAGCTGTGCACTTGCCCTACCTGCGCTGCCATTTGTAGCCACGGCTGTCAATCACTGGGTCCCAGCCAGTAATTACTTGCCAGCACCCAGTGATTTCCGAGGATCTGTGACGGGGAGGACGACTGTTTTGTTTACTAACAGTCCTCCTCCCTGTCAGCTCGGGCACACTGCTGTGGATGGCTATGCACAGCACAGCCATCCATAGCAGTGTGATTACAGTGATTCACACACATTCCCCCACCCCCCAGTAAAACACTCCCAGCACACAGTTAACCGCTTTGATTGCCCCTGTTAACCCCCTTCCTTCCCAGTGCCATTAGTACAGTGTCAGTGCTTTTTTTTTTTTTTTTTTTTATTAATTTATAACATTTAACACAGGAGCAACAAATCACGCCCACGCAGGGGCTATCAATTGCACATAGAAGAATTAGAAAATTAGAGAAATCAGTGCTCTAACACCAACAGGGCAAAAGATACGCCCACAGAGGGGCTATCAATGGCACTTAAATAACAAAACATAAATATAACACTGATAATAACTCAGACTAAAAGGCAGCTATCCACTGCCACACCAAGAGCAAACAGTGCTTTTTTTTTTTTTTTTTTTTTTTTTAGCACTGATCATTGTATTGGTGTCACTGGGGATGTCAGTGACACAAAGTCAGTTCCCCCAGTGTAAGAATGTCTGCCACAGTCCCGCTATAAGTCGCTGATCACCGCCATTACTAGTAAAAAAAAAAAAAAATAATAATCCCAGTATATATACTGCCATTTGTAAACACTATAACTTTCACATAAACCAATTAATTTACACGTATTGGGATTTTTTTTTAGCAAAGACACATAGCAGAATACATTTTGGTGTAAATGTATGAAATTTGATTTTTAAGATTTTTTTACTGGACATGTTTAATAGCAAAAAGTAAAAAATATTGTTTCTCTCAAAATTGTTGGGTTTTTTTTTGTTGTAGCGCAAAAAATAAAAAAATGTACATGCAATCAAATACCACCGAAAGAAAGCTGAATTTGTGGGAAAAAAAAAGGACGTAATTTTCATTTTGGTGCAGCATTGCATGACCGCACAATTGTCAAAGTAATGCAGCGCAGTAACGCCAAAAATGGCCTGGTCAGGAAGGGGGGATAAATCCTCAGGGTTTAATGGGGATTTTAACCATTTGACCTCCAATAATTTAAAGCTCAAACACAAAAGCACAGTAAAAATGAAAAAAGTAAACACTAAAGAACATTAAATAACCAACCAAATTCACGTGACAAAACTTACATATAAAATATTACATATATGAAAACAATATAAAACCAACCCAACCCCTTGTTGCTTGCTGAACACAGATCAAATGAATCTCACCTCACTCTCAAGAGATATACCTCTTAAGAAAGTGCAGAACAACTCCCTCAGTACACCCCCTTCCTAAACAATACTTATACCACTACTAATAATGAATGGTGATAAACAATCGTGATTATAAATGTCCCATTAACAAAAAGTACATACAATACACCTATAGGTGTTAAGTGACACTGTGAATATTATTCTTTTCACTGTTTGGTGCACCACCATCACACCAGGTGAATGACCTGCTCACCTCCAAATTAAGTCATTAACGCTCTTCTGGATAACTCAGACTCAAATCTTCCTCCCCTCTTTTTGGTCAGACATCCAGCAGGGATGGTCTCATAAAGCAAAAAGGCCAACACGTAGTGCTCTCCATATAACACTTTGTTTCCCCACTAAAATAACACTTACAGATGTAAAAGACAAAACACATAAAAGGAGTCCACATATAGCTCATCGCTGCCACCATCTTGCTAGCAGAGCGCTGAGCTGGATGTGGACTCATTTTATGTGTTTTGTCTTTTACATCGGTGTTATTTTAGTGGGGGAAAAAAGTGTTATATTGAGAGCACTATGTGTTGGCCTTTTTGTTTCCCGAGACCATGGACTAGTGTTGCAAATCACAGCCTTTTTCCAGCCAGAAAGGATCCACAAAAATTACCGGTACTGTTTGCACCTTCTTCAGAGCCTGCAGAATTAGTTGAAAGGGGGGAAAGCATAGCATAACTGGAAGCTCCACCTTTGAGCAAGAGCATCTATTACCACTGCTCCATCTTCTCTGTTCAGGGAAAAAAAAACTAACCAGCTTTTGCATTCTTCCAGTTCACAAACAAATCAATTAGCGAATGACCCCATTCTTGAACTAAACTGATAAAAACTTCCTTATTTAGGCTTCCCTTCTCCCTCCTTCACTTGATGCCTGCTCAGGAAATCGGCTACCAGATTCAGCGGACCCTTGAGATGTGTCAGATGAATTCCCAGGTGTGCTCTCCAGCCCCAGGAACTTGCATATGTGATGAGGATCCTTTCTACTGGAAAGGACCAGGTTAGACCATTTGAGAGAACTTCTTGTTTCTTCCACCACCAGAGGGATCTCTTTACCCTGGAGGTAACCCTCACCTTCTTGTCTAGCAAGGCCAAGTCTTCCGTTGCAAACTCTCAAGATGAACAGTTGTAGGGGCCTGAAATGTATTCTTGATCACTGGACCACCAGGAGGGAGGCTGTTATCAGTCCAAGAGCTGACATCAGAAATCTGATTGATACCTGCTGAAGCAGTCAATGTCGCCTGTATTTTTGGCATTTGTTCTTCTGGCAAGAGAATCTTCTGTTCTGCCAAACAAATGCAAAACCCCAGAAACAAGACTTTCTTGGACAGGGTCAGGTTGGATTTTTATTTGTTTATGAGCTAGCACAGGCTCTCCTGATGATTGTGGGCCACCTGAAGGTCCTCCCTCAACTGATCTTGCCAGGAAAACATCATCTGTGTAGGGGATTACCATACCATCTCTGAGCCTTAAAGGAGCTAAGGCTTCCGCCATCACTTTGGTGAAAATGCGGGGAGATGATGATGGCCCAAAAGGCAGTGCCTGAATTGCAGGTGCTGAACCTTGTGTCCTGATCTCGGGGCCAGCCTCAAAAATCTTTGGGAGCACTCCCTGAATGGGATGTGCAGATAGGAGTTGATGCCATGACAATTTGGAAATAGCAGATTTGTGACCAAAAAGATAAAAAGTACATTTGGAACCTTTTGTATTGTACGGTTTTGTTCAAAGGTTTTAAGTATAGGAGGAAATGGAAATATATAGGAATAAAAAAAACTGTCTGATCTTCTCCTGATAGGACTGGAACCACCACTCTTTAAAATTAGATACTGAACCAGATTCTTCATGGCAAGAGCTTTTTCCAGATGTTTCAGAATATCCATGACAAAATACCTTCTTGGAGGAATCTCTGCAAACTCTATTTTGTAACCCCTGCCGAAAAAAATTTCAGATACACAGCCTTGAAATTATTTTCTCCCATTGTGGAAGGAACACCTGTAGTCTTCCTCCCACAGGAAGCAGCTGATTCATGGGATTTATCAGGATTTGCAGGAGTACGGAAAACAATCCTTTTTTTCCTCTTGCTCTCTGCAATGCCCAGACATTTTTCCTCCCTTGCAACTTGTCACCTTGCAAACCTCTCTAGGGGCAAAAAAAGTTTTGGAACTTGTTTCTTCTTCTTCACAGGGAAGGACTTTTTCCTATCTGCTGTGCGATCCAGAATTGACTCTAAGTCAGGCCTAAAGAGGAGATCTCCTGAAAAAGGGATTCCACACAGCCTAACTTTGGAGTTTGAGTCCCCCTGCCATGTTTTTAGCCATAATGCCCTTGTAACGCAGAGTTAGATAAGGCAGCTGAGCGAGCCGTCATGTGTACAGATTCTGCGAGAACATCCGCTATATATCCTACTGCTCTTGAAATCGTAGGGAAAAAATCTACAATCTCTTCCTTTGGGGTCCCTGCATTAATGTGCACTTTTAGCTGGCTCAACCTATGCTCAAGATTCCTTGCTATGCATTTGACTGCCATAGCTGGATTCAAATTCTCCATTGTGGCATGCCATGCTCTTTTCAGCAGCAAATCCATCCTTTTATCCATTGCCTCTTTTAGGCTTTCCGTGTCTTTAAATGCTAAATCTCTGCTTTTCGAGACTTGGAAGAAAGCAGAATACAACTTAGGCAGTTTGTACACTGACAAGGAGTCTTCTTCAAACAGGAACCATCTCTTGAAAAAAAAAAAAAAAAACCTGTTTCCTTTCTGGATCCTGACATTCTTTTTTTTTTTTTTTTTTTTATAACGTCTGAGACAGCTGAATGTACAGGAAAACATCTCCCTTTTTGTTCACGAAGCCCCAAGTATATCTTATCATAAAGGGAGAGCTCCAATTCCTCCTGTTTAATGCCCAAGATGATGTCAGTCACTTTGAGGAGATTCTCTACATCCTCCAGCAACAATTTATACTTATATGCTGAGGAATCCTCTGCCTCCTCCCCATCATCTTACAAATCTCCTTCCAACCAAGGGGAAGAGACAGCAACCTGTGCCGAGGGTATCCCTGACTCTGCATCTAAAGAAACTGATGACTGTGGTGTGGCAGTGGGCTCAGAAGCACTCTGGGAGGAAGACCCCAACATATCTCTAAATGACTGCATTCCTTGCACGAAGGGTTTTTCCATGGATCTGAAACAAAAGGACACTGCCTCTTGCTACTAGACTCCTTTTCATTGCTCTTAGCCTAAGAAAAAGCACAAAAAGAAACATAACCGCTTCAGCCACTGATTGACTAACACACCACCAACAACCGCACCCAGTGTAGCCAGATCCCAGACCTCCATACCGCCAGTGCACTGACCCCACACACAAAGGATCCAGTCAACAGACAAGCCCTCAGCCACCAGGGGGATGTGAAACCCAAAGTGTACACATAGGAAAAGCAGCATAAATTGCCCATAGGAAACGCTCTTCTACCTGGGCTTTGGCAGACCCTCCGACTGTCCCAGGAACTGTAGCCACTCCTGTTTCCTCCATAGCAGAGCCTGTATTGATCCACGTGGCTGTGACTCCTGTTCCTGGCGTCCTGGAACCCCACTGTGCCGGCCTGAGACCGGAAATAGGCACTGCCTGGGTCCTGCCCCCTCCCCGTTTCCTGCAACCAGAACAGATGCCGCAGGGCCAACTGGAAGCTCCATCTCTGCCCAGATGCCACTAGACACCAAAAACATGGCCTCCTGCACAGAGACATCAGGGCTATAAGCTTCCTGGCAGTACTGGCTCTCCCCGAGCACTGCACATGGAGAGTGGAACCAAGAACAGGGGCTGCTAACTCAGAAACATGGCTGACAAACTTGATAGCCACTTTGCAAAGACATTACCCAATGGATTTTCCATAATTGCTTCAAAGGGTGGATTCTGCAGGTCACAGAGAACCAGATTCAAAAGAACAGGGTTTTGTAAATGGTCTGACTGTGGAGACACCTTGAATAAAGGTTCTAACAAAAAGGAGCAAAGCCGGGAGGCTTGTGGAATAGGATGAATAAGAGTACTTCAGGCCAAATTCTGGTCAAGTCCCAAATGTAGGAAGGCCAGAATGTGAGCAGTCTCTGGGGTTGGTTGAAAACACGGTGTTCACATCTGGTGAAAAATTATTTCTAATATAGTAGTACATTTTTGTGGAGTGGCTTTTCTGGGGAGAATCAGAGGTACCCCTGTCCATTAATGACCTATGGTTCAATAGTCGATAAAAGCCAGTGACTAAGAAGCAGGATGGAATAGGGGACCTTGAGGCAGCGGTTCTGGTCTGTTTGGAAGAAGCCAGGAGTGCCCCACAGATGTTTGATTATGTCTGTACTAGGTTGTTGTGAGCCACTTTGGTGCAATGAGAATCTCCTGCTCTATTTTGAGGAAAAATTAAGAAAAAATTCACACCAGAGGAAGGGTCTATATTAGCCAGAATGAAGTCCAGAGAATTACGAGAATTTCCAGGACATCCAATGTCAGTGCTAGAGGATCCTTGGTCCTACCCGCAAATGGTAATCTAGGGCCCCTCATTTTTGACACAGCAGATTGAAGATGATGGGATGAAGGGACCATTCTCCCTGGACCTGGCGGGTCGCGGGAATACACTTTTTATTCGGCCCCACACCTGAGCTTTTGCAGAATAGATCACGTTTTCATTTCCTTACAACATTTATCTTTAATTCAAAAGATTGTTATCTCGACCTCACCCTGGTCTGATCATGATCCATTGATCTTTTCACTGTGTCTTTCTGGTATGGCTTGGCCCTCTTTTCTGTGGCGACTCAATGAATCCCTGCTCACCACTCAGGCTTCTTGTTCCCAGGTTCTTTCGCACATTCAATCCTATTTTATGGACAATGTGGGTTCTGTATCCTCGGCCGTCACTCTGTGGGAGGCTCACAAAGCCACTATTAGGGGTCACTTGATTCAGATTGCCTCGTCCAGAAAATGGGCCAGAGAGAAGAGGATGTTGGAATTTACCTCGAAATTGGCTGTGGTAGATGCTACTTGGAAAGCCTACCCCACTACAGCAAATAAGAAAGCTCGAGATGTGGTGGCTGCTGAACTTGATCTTTCCACTACACGAGCTGAGAAGGCTTTGCGCTGGGCCGGACATAAGTTTTATACATGCGCCAATAAACTGGGGCCAATGTTGGCCAAAAAGCTTAATTCGCTAGGTCGCATGCATAAACCTGTTCAACTCCGAATGAGGGGCAGTGGCCTTATCTCGGACCCTGTGCAGATTACTCATAGATTTGCAGATTTTTTTGTCCTCTCTACCAAAAACCGAACACTTTTGACGTTGAACATGTTGATAGTTTTTTCGCTGAGCTGCATCTACCCTCTTATCCACTGCAGCCCGTGATGCCCTGAATGCGGATATCTCTGAATCTGAACTTTATCAAGCCATCAAATCTTTGAAGGCTTCCAAGGCTCCAGACCCAGATGAGTTTTCTGGGTTTTACTATAAAAAAATTTGCCACCGTTCTGGTTCCTCACTTAACAGCCTTTTTCAATTCTTTGAAGCAGGGTTCCCGGCTTTCTTTTGAGTCTCTTCAGGTGCATATTACTATGATCCCTAAGAAATCTGAAGATGCCTTTGAACCGCAAGCTTTTAGACCAATCTCGCTGTTAAATGTGGACTTGAACATTCTGGGAAAGGTTCTGAGCACTCGAAAAAGTATCTACTCTCACGTCTTCATCGAGATCAGGTTGGCTTCGTTCCGGGACGTCAAGCTGCTGATAACATCCGTAAAGTCATCCATCTCATTCATATTTTGCATCGCCGCAGGATACCAGGGTTTCTTTTATCCCTGGACATTTATAAAGCGTTCAATTTGCTTTCTTGGGAGTACGTGACATATACGCTGTCTAGATGGGGGTTTGGTGACGCATTTCTGGCTTGGATCTCAGCTTTATACTGGTCCCCCTCGGCCTCTGTTTAATATGCAGGGTTTGTTTCCTCCTCTTTTCATATTATCAGGGGCACGAGACAGGGATGCCCATTATCACCTGCTCCTTTTGTTCTCGCCCTTGAACCTCTAGCTGCAGCCATTCGAAATCACCTGGATATTTCAGGAGTTCCCTATGCCGGCAGTCAATATAAGGCCAACTTTTATGCAGATGATGCTCTTTTGGTTTTAACCAATCCTCTCATCACTCTCTCCAATCTGCAGGTCATATTGGACCGTTTTTCAACTATATCTGGCCTTCACATCAATTTGTCTAAAACCACGGCATTGAATAGTACGCTCCCTGCCGACCTGGTTGCAGACACAATTTCCCTACCGTTGGGCATCCCATTCTCTGGTTTATCTTGGCATTACACTTACTTCTTCCTACTCTCATTTTCGGCGAATTATTACCCCTTACTGCGCTATTACTTCCCTGCTTCATTCTTGGCAGTTTCCTTCTTTATCTTGGATTGGCCGGATAAATGCTGTCAAGATGACTATCTTGTCGAAGATTTTGCACTTTTTCCGCACTCTCCCTATTCAGGTCCCTGCGTCTTTTCTTTGTGTACTGCAAAGCCGGTTTCTCAGTTTCATTTGGGCTCATAAACGTCCCAGAGTGCCTAGAGCCACTCTGTATACTCATAGTTTACAGGGAGGTTTGGGAGTTCCACATATTTCTAGATACTATTTGCGGCTCAGATTTCCCAGCTGTCTATGCTTCATGCCAAGACAGATATCCAGTTATGGGTACTCCCGGAATTACCCAACTGTGCTCCGCTTTCTTTAACTGCATTGCTTTGGCTCCCGCCTAAGATGCGTCCTCCGGATTTGAGCACTATCATGCTTCACAGTTTACGAACCTGGGATTCTGTTAAATATTCGGGTAATTTGAGATCGTTTATACCCCTTTTGCAGATTACACATAATACTCTATTTCCACCAGGCCTAGAACATCCCACTTCTTTCTCTTGGTGGACCTCCCATGGCTTTGTCATTGCACATGATTTCATGAGTTCTCCTATGTTTCCATCATGGGAATCTCTTCGAGAGGCAAGGGACGTCCCACCACGGTAATATTATCGGTATTTGCAGTTGCGCCACTGGGTTTTATCCCTCAGTCGTACCTCTACATATCCTTACCGCAAAATGCCCTTTGAGCACGTCTGTCAGCATTTCCCAGGGTCCCCTGGTCTCATTTCTGTAATGTATGCCTTTCTTAACAGTAGGTCCTCCTCATCACCCGTCTTATGTATCTCATTGGGAGCGAGATCTGGGTGTCTCGATTGCGGCGGAGGAGTGGCGTAGGGCCTGGGGGATGGTGGCGAAATGTTCATTCAATACAGTCACTCTTGAGGCAGCCTATAAAGTTCTCCTGCGGTGGTACTGGGTCCCGGCTCGGACTGCTCACTTTAATCCGACTGGCGGAGATAGGCGTTTACGGAACTGTGGTCTACGCGGTGACATCCTGCACATTTGGTGGTCGTGGCCACGATTGATAGGCTTCTGGTCTAGGGTTTTTGGTTTGCTACAAAAGCCATTTCAGATTACAGTCCTTAGGGATGCAAAGGTGGCCCTCCTGCATTGCCCAATTTTGGGTCTGTCTAGGTCTCAGCAGAAATTGGCATCCTACCTTTTTATTTTGGCCAAACGTGCTATAGCTCAAGCTTGGAGAACCCCTTCGGTTGTCTTCCAGGGGGTGAAGACCCGGACGAATGCTATGTTGTTCAATGAACAGATGTCTAGCATTCTTCATGATTCTCATTCGAGATTCCTTAAGGTTTGGGAACCTTGGATACGTTATTCCTTGCCATCCCTGCCTCCTACTAGTTATGGCCTCCTATAGTCGCTGCCTATGCTAGCCTAAGATCCATGATCCTTCTAGTTTCCCTTCTTTCATGTTTCCTTTCTGATACCCTTTTGTTTTCTTTTCTTCTAACCTTTTTTCTTTTCTCTTCTTTTTTCGATATTATGTTGGATTACTGCTGCTATTTGGTTCGGCATTTTGCCGTCTCTTTTTGATGTCATCGGACATTTCGTTATTTGACTAATACAATTCAGTAGGATTTCTCTGTTTATGTGTTATTGTTCTGCTCTGCCCCTGCGAGGGCGTATTTTGAGCTTGTTATATTCTTAAAAACAAAACTTTCTTAATAAAAATATTGAAACAGAAAGTTTACTGATGTGAGATATTACTCTTGCCTCAGGGGCATTTACTGACCTTAATTCCATTCAAAACTTTGGAAAACAAAGATATCTGTTTAAGTCCAGAAAAGTATGAATACTACCATAGGGTTTTGGTACCATAAAAAGGTTTGAATAGAATCCTCTAGAGAGATAGACCAGTCCCCTGGGACACGAAAAGGCTTAGGGCAGTCAGCAAATCTGACTGTCCTTTGGCATATTTGGTTGTTTTGGCATAGAAAATGAATTCATAAGTGAAAGAGGTCCATCACCTAAGGACACCAGCAAATAACTGAGGTTTAACATAGTGGGGTAGGGTTATAGGGGTATGCCAAGTGTGCATGCCCAAAAGCTTTGCTAGTGTTCAATCACCTGAAGGTAGCAGCCTATAACTATGATTAGTCGCCTGTGTCCTGTTCGATGAAGATTAGTGATCCATTTTATCATTTAGTCATAGTCAGCATATACAGGGTTAGTTTTTCCCAAGGGGCTCTTCAGTTGACAACTAGGTTTAATGCTAACAGGAGGTTGGTCATCATAAAACAAGCCACCCTAGGGGATGATCACCAGCATTTTAATCCATCAGAATGAGCATTATTACATACAGAGTCCATCCACCTAGGAATGGAACAGAACATCCCATCCAAACAAGTGCCATAGGTCATAAAGTACACTGTGCAAGGTCACAGCACACACAATATTGAACCTAAATGAACGTAATTAAAACACATCATAAACTTTATGTTTGTCATGAAGATGTGTCAGCATGAAAAAAAAAAATTATTTGGTTATCTATGTGTGTTAAAGCATGTGTTTTCTACGACTTTGAAACATTGAAAAGTATTTTTAAAAAAATGTTATTTGAAAAGCAATTGCAGTTTTATTACATTTGCTAACCAGGTTCCTAAAACACAACGGGGCCTTCCCATCTAAAAATAAATAAATTGTAAAATGGAATGTAGGCTCCTTTTTAGCCTGGGATCCTGATAGAGAGTAACTGAAAAAAATGTTAAAATGGTGGCTGTTATACTGTCATTCAACTACTTCAGGGTCAATGTCATTTTTAGAGTCAAATCATACAAGCATGTTATCACAATGGCAATTTTGGATGGCACCCCACTGCAGCAAGACAGTAGAGGTGTGGCCAGGTGCCAGCTATATCATTATGACTTTCAGGAACATTTACCAATATTAATCCTTTTCCCCCTGGTGCTCAGTACTGGGACTGCCATTCTCCTCCAGAGACATGTTGCCTACTGCTGTAGGACTCTGCACATCAGTTCAGCACAGCAGTGACACAGATCGCCACACCAGGATCACATCAGCTTATCTGCATCAGGACTGTCACTATCCGGTCTTCACACAGACACTTCTGCACGCTGGGCTGACAGGCCATCAGGCAGCAACTCTGCACATCCCTGCAAACAGCCAAAAGCCTGTGTATGAACTCTAATCCGAAGAGGGTGTGCTATCCATAGGATTGGTGAGTGGGCGGATGCCCAACCTTATCCTGTCATCACTCTAGATACTGCATGCAGACACCTTTATACCCTATTACAGGAGATCTTTGCTTTGAGCACTACCACAGCCTGTATAACTTCATTGAATTACCAGTATTTACTACTGTTCATGGTTCCCACCATTGCTAGCAGAAGACAACGGATACCACAATATCAGGAACTTTAAACATCGCAGGGCTCAACATACAATCTCTAGTTAAAAAGGGACCTCTTCTCTTCTAAGGGCATAAATATTCAAATTAGGATACTTATATAATTTTATGTCAGGAGTATACATTTACATAATTCTCTGCATCCACCAGTGGCCTAGAACAAACCTTTTCAACAAGGCGTTTATTCCCCCTATTTTTTTTTTTTAATCCAAACATTTCACCTTCTTACTGCTGGTGTTGCAGTCTAATAGTTGAAGCTTATTACTCATGACTGTATAATGTTAAAAACTTTGCTTAACTGATTATTCCCATTTTACCAGTGTTCTATCGTTATGTGTTAACTGGGCTTGTATATCCTAAACTTATTATTCTTGTGGTCTACTCTTTTGAACAAGACTAATATAGAGGTGTTACTAAAGAATTTTATCCTATACTGTTGAAATATGTCTGAACCCAAAGTGTCAGAGCTGTTGGGAAGCTTGCAAGATCAGGACAACCACTGGGGACAAATTTTATCAAGCGGCCCCTGTGGAGGTAGCGCTACAGAGGGTAAAAATACACCAGCACTGCAGTGCACCTAAAAACAACCCTACAGTACAAATATGATCCTAAGAAAATTAGGTTCTAGCCACCTACATTGCAGCCAATGGGGTCAAATACAGTCAGACCCACTTCTGGGATATTTACTATGTAACCTTTCCCCAACGCTGCTTGGCCTTTTGCTGTAAGGAGGTACATCCACAATGCATGTGCACCATTTGTCCCATTCATTCGTATGGGTGGGGCCATACTATAGTGCCTAGGACCAGCACCGTGCAGTGGTAGTGGGTGCACAGATTGGAGGACAAATCAACACTGGGCAATGCCACACAAGGAAGACCTGTCAGATGGGGCTAAAGAAAAAAAAAAAAAAAAAAAGATTTATTGCTACTGGGTATACTGAAATTGGTTCGAGGGGGTGCTATAAAGAATAACTTGTTGATGTCTTTCTAGGATGTTTACTACTACACCAAAACTGCATTGTGAAAACCCACTGCTCTCTTTTAAAGATGATCTCCAAGTTTTATTTGCCTTTAAATAGTTGTTTGGACAACGCTGGTCCACACAAACTATTTACTTCACTAACAGTTGCAGAGGCTGGGAGTGCTGTATAAACTGTATTTAGCCTCAGCTACGTACAGTGTACAGTGCTGTGTTCCTGCAGCAGGATGGAAATTCCCATCCTTCTCCAAAAACAAAATCAAGTTGCCACTCACAGGGAGCTTTGTATGCTTTGAATACAAGGATTCCTATGATTAGCTGAATCAGAGATCATGACGTCTTCCGCTTGCCTCAGCCAGAGGAAATTTGTATTTATTCGTAGATTGCAAATCTGCCTGTGAAAGGCTGAGCTAAGCTCAGCCAAACTCGATTTTGTTCTGTGAATGGGACAGGAAGTTCCCGTCCTGCTGCCAGAACAGCTTTGTACACTGTATGTCGCTCCCTCCAGTGGTAGCACAGGGTCAAGAAGTGAGAGGAAGTCTCCCTCCAGTGGGGTCACAGAGTCAGGAAGTGAGGAAAAAACTCCCACCAGTGGAGTCACAAACAGGAAGTTTCCCACCAGTGGGGTCACAGGGTCAGCTAGTGAGGGTAAGTCTCCCTCCAGTGGGATCACAGAAACAGGAAGTCTCCTTTTATGGTGTCACAGAAACACGAAGCGAGGGGAAGTCTCCCTCCAGTGGGGTCACAGAGTCAGGAAATGAGTGGAAAACTCCCACCAGTGGAATCACAGAAACAAGAAGTCTCCCTCCAGTGGTGTCACAGGATCAAGAAGTGAGAGGAAGTCTCCCTCCAGTGGGTGTTACAGAAACAGGAAGTCTCCCTCAAAGAGGAGTCAAAGAAACAGGACATCTCCCTCCAGTGGTGTCACAAGGTCAGGAAGTGAGAGGACATCTCCCTCCAGTGGGTGTCACAGAAACAGGAAATCTCCCTCTAGTGGGGTTACAAAAACGGGACATCTCCCTCCAGTGGGGTTACAGAAAGAGGAAGTCTCCCTTCAGTGGGGTCACAGGGACACCTGTATAAGGCATGTATAGTGTTAAATGCTTTCAGCTCCAAGCTTGCTGACAATTCTTTTTCCATCGGGGTTACCCAAGGTTCTGTTCTTGGACCCCTTTAATTCTCGATATACACCTCCTCTCTGGGTCACCTGATGGCCCTCCCATGGCTTTCAATATCATTTCTATGCTGACAACACCCATATCTCTCTACCCTTCAGCTTACATCAATCTCCTCACACATCACTAAGCTACTGACAGACGTAGCAGTCTGGATGTCACATCACTTCCTCAAACTGTCCAAAATTGAGCTTATATTTCCTCCCTCACATGCCCCTTCCCCTGGCTTCTCTGTCAAGATCGATGGCACAACTATTAACTTGCCCCCATTGCCAGGGTGCTAGGTGTAATCCTGGACTCTGAACTCTTTCAGCTCCACATCCAATCACTGTACAAAGCTATCTGCCTCACCCTCCGCAACATTTCCACAATATGCCCCTTTGCAAACCAATGTCAGCACAAAGCTTTGAATTCCCTTCCAGGTTACTGCAACTCCCTCATCATTAGATTACCTTTACATAGGCTATCCCCCCCTTCAGTCAATCATGAACACTGCTGCCAGACACATCCACCTCACCAACCGTTCAGCATCTGCTACCCTTTTCTTCAGAGAAACCTATACTGTCTCCACCTAACAGTATTTTCACTTTCTCCATCAGCTCCTCCCCCAGTTTACTAACTTTTGTTTTATTTGACCCTCCTTTTTAGACTGTAAGCTCTAATAAGCAGAGCCCTTCGATTCCTCCTGTATTGAATTGTATTGTAACTGTACTATCTGTCCTCATGTTGTAAAGCGCTACACAAACTGTTGGCACTTGTCTCATGGCATGTCCTAGGGCATCCACAAAAAGCAAAGCAGAAGGTAATTGCTGTAATTGCCGTGTAACAGAATTTTATTATACAGGATTTATATAGTGCCAAGTTTGCACAGTGCTTTGCAATATGAGGGCAAACAGTACAGTTACAATAGAATTAAATACAGGAGGAATCAGAGGGCCCTGCTCCTTAGTACTTACAATCTAAAGGGGAGGATCGAGTGATACAAAAAAGTTAATAACTGTGGGGGAGGAAATGATTTCAGTGGCAAAGGAACACCCCGAGAGATTCAGGAAGACTTGGGCTTGTTGGACTCACTTCCAAACTACTGATACTTATCGTTGTTTAATGAAGGAATGAACAAGAAGAGATTTGGAGACATGGAAGGCCTTTAAAGCTTTCACCTCAGGAATAGCTCCATAAATGGACTCTAACCGAACTGTATCCTTAATAAAGATAGAATCTGTGTCAGTTTGGCTGTTGCTTATTGATGTGACTGGTTTGGTTGCGCTTACCTAATTATAAACCCCATCCTTCCCCCCCCCCTTTTTTTTCCTTCTCTCTCCTTCCCCTCTTCCCTATATATTTGTCTTTTTTGCTCCCCCCCACCCCATTATATTACTTTTCATATTCCTCTTCCATTCACGCGCTCTTCTCTTTTACACCTTTTTCATACTCTAATTAATCATATTTTTCATAAGGTACAGAGTATTCATACATGTACAGGTGTCACGGTTATCTACAAAACTAACCTACACTTTTCGGATACGGAAACATAGGACATATATGCCTTGAGATGACACTTTTGTCTTACACTTCACAGTCCTGTTATCTGAGATCTCCCTACACAATGGACTAGTGTGCATCATACTTCTCTAAATTACATACTGTTATTTTTATTGTTATATATTATGCATCTGCCTTATTGTAGGACTTTGTTTCAGGATGATCTACAATTAAATGTCTTGGTCCCGTCTGCGTTACGGGAGAACATGTAAGAGGACATGCGCGGACTGTGATCCGTATCTGTATATGACTTGTTATGCCTTTCGTATTTCAATAAAACCTTTTTTGGGAAAAAAAATAACTGTGGGGGATCAGCCGATGGAAAAAATATATGTAGTTTTTAGGATAGGCTTCTCTGAAATGTTTTCAGGGATCACCTAAAAGTGGACAGAGTAGGAGCTAGTCTGACAGATTGGAGTAGGGAATTTCATAGGATGGGAGAGGCTCAGTAGAAGTCCTGCAGGTGAGCATGGGAGCAGGTGACAAGGGAACTAGAGAGCAGGTCTTGGGAGGAACGAAGAGTGTTATTTAGCTGATATTTTGAGACTAGGTTAGTGATGTAGCTGGGGGCTGAGTTGTGGATGGCTTTGTAAGTTCGTATTTTGAATTAAATTTGTTAGGTGTGTGGGAACCAATGGAGGGATTGGCAGAGAGGGGTAGCAGACACTGAACAGTTGGTAAAGTCTGGCCTAGCAGCAGTATTCATTATGGACTGGAGGGGAGATAGCCTATGTATAGGTAAGCCAATGAGGAGGGAGTTACAGTAGTCGAGGCGAGAGATAACCTGGGAGAGAATTAGGATTTTTGTTGTGTCGCTGATTGTGACGGGACGTATTTTGGAGATGTTGCTGAGGTTGAGACAGTAAGCTTTGGAAAGTGATTGGATGTGGTCCTGAAAGAAGAGGTCAGAGTCCAGGATTGCACCTAGCACCCTGGCATGCAGGGGACAGGTTGATGGTTGTGCCACTGAATTGACAGAGAAGTCAGGGTAAGGGGGGAGGTAATATTAGGAGCTCAGTTTTGGATAGATTGAGTTTGAGGAACTGGTGTAACATCCAGGCTATATCAGCCAGTAAGGTAGTGATACATGAGAAGACTGAAGTTGTGAGATAAGGGGTAGAAAGGTAGATTTGAGTGTCATCAGCGTAGAAATGAGTCACGGAGGTTATCAGTTGACCCAGGGAGGAGGTGTATATTAGAAATAGGAGAGGTCCAAGAACAGAAAACCTCGGGGGACCCCAATGGAAAAAGGAGGAAGTAGAATTGTAAGGGACACGATAGGTGTGGTGGGATAGGTAGATAGGAGAACCAACGAAGAGCACAGTCACAGATACCAAGGAAGTTTTTTTTGTTTTTTTTTGAGGAGACGGTGGTCAACCGTATTAAAGGCAGCAGAGATGTCCAGAAGTAGGAGTACAGAATAATGTCAATGGGTTTTTGTTAGGAAATCATTTGTGAGTTTTAGGAGAGCAGTTTGTGGAATGTTGAAAGGTAAAATCCAGACTGAAGTGGATCAAGGTTATTCTTGATGAGGTGGTCGCTCAGTTGGTAATAGACCAGGTGTTCAAGTTTACAGCAAAAAGGGTAGCAAGGAGATGGAGCATAGGTTGTTAAAATTGGCAAGGTCCAAGGATGGCTTTTCAAGTATGGGGGTGACTGGTGCATGTTTTAGTGTTGGGGAAAGTGCCAAAAGAGAGGGAGAGATTGAAGATGTGAGTTAGAGTGTGTAGGATAGAGCCAGAGGGTGACTGCAGTATTTGAGAGGGAATAGGGTCCAGGGGACAGGTTGTTAGGTGGGCGTTAAAAGTTTGGCAACCTTGTCTATAGTAGCAGCATTGAATAAGGGTAGTGTTGAGTGTACCTGTGGAGATAAGTGGGGGAGTTATCTGTAGAGTGATTTCATTACAAATTGTATTGATCTTACTTTATAAGCAATTGGCGATCTCCTGGACAGCGAGTGAGTTAGTAGGTGGAGGCAGTGGAGGACAAAGAAGCAAGTTACAGGTAGAGAAGAATTGACAGGGACTGGATAAGGTGGTGTTAAAATAGTTCTGCTTGGCAGTGTGGAGGCAAGAGTTGTATTTTTGGAGAGCAGTTTTATATTGGTTGCAGTCTTTGATTCTGAAATACAGGGTCACGTTTAGCTATTCATTGTTCTAGTCCAGTTAGCTGCAGTTTCACATGCTGAAATCACAGCAAGAACTGGTTGCCGACTCGGCCTGCATGAATAATAAGCCTTTAAGAGCATCACACATTTTATGGCTGTAGAATCTTTGAAAGGAGGAACATCTTCAAAAAGCACATTGTGATATTTATGACAGATGGCAGGATCAACCACAGCAACAGCTTATTTCTTTGAGTGATCCAGTTGTTAGACTGAACATGAACAGGGCATATTTTGCAGGTCTCTGTACCCAAAAGGGGCACAGCGAGATGGAGGAGAGTCAGGTTTCACTATGGCAGGGCATTTGTGGGAAAAGGCAATTAGCCTTTCAGCCTTTGCAGAGCAAATATTCACCTGTGATTCTGCTTTCAACTCCCTTTCACATGATCTCCACCATAAAGGTGAAGGTATTCCCCTGTGGGGTGCTCACTGAGTGGACTGTGGAGTATAGGTTAAGCTCGTCCATAAGTGGTACACAGTAACCCAATTGTAGAACATCCTGTAACAAATCCTTATGGCAAACGTGAACTCCTGCGTACCTTAAAGGCTCTAGGCAAAAGTGGCAGTAAAATGACCAGAGTTGTGATATAACACCTAGTCATCCACCTGAGACTTAAAACTTTGGTGGTTCAGTTTTAGGGCCAAGTTTGAAAAGTTTACACTGAGATGAATACAGTCCAAATGTATACACTTTTTTTCTTTATTACAGTAATAGATACAGGGTGACCCTGTCTTACCTGTCCATGACACTGGATGGTATATACAGTCATGGCCGAAATTGTTGGCACCCTTGATATTTCTCCAGGAAATCATGTATTTCTCACGAAACGTATTGCATTAACACATGTTTTGCTATACACATGTTTATTCCCTTTGTGTGTATTGGGACAAAACAAAAAAAGGGAGGAAAGAAAGCAAATTCGACATAATGTCACACAAACCTCCAAAAATGGGCTGGACAAAAGTATTGGCACCCTTTCACAACTGCGGATAAATAAGAATGTTACAAGCATGTGATGCTCCTGTAAACTCACCTGGGGCAAGTAACAGGTGTGGGCAATATAGAAATCACACCTGAAAGCAGATAAAAAGGAGAGACGTTCACTTAACCTTTGCATTGTGTGTCTGTCTGTGCCACACTAAGCATGGACAACAGAAAGAGGAGACGAGAACTGTCTGAGGACCTGAGAACCAAAATTGTGGCAAAATATCAACAATCTCAAGGTTACAAGTCCATCTCCAGAGAACTAGATTTGCCTTTGTCCACAGTGCGCAACATTATCAAGAAGTTTGCAACCCATGGCACTGTAGCTAATCTCCCTGGTCGTGGACGGATGAGGAAAATTGATGAAAGATTGCAACGCAGAATAGTCCGGATGGTGGATAAGCAGCCCCAAACATGTTCCAAAGACATTCAAGCTGTCCTGCAGGCTCAGGGAGCATCAGTGTCAGCGCGAACTATCCGTCGACATTTAAATGAAATGAAACGCTATGGCAGGAGACCCAGGAGGACCCCACTGCTGACACAGAGACATAAAAAAGCAAGACTACAGTTTGCCAAAATGTACTTGAGTAAGCCAAAAGCCTTCTGGGAAAACGTCTTGTGGACAGATGAGACCAAGATAGAGCTTTTCGGTAAAGCACATCATTCTACTGTTTACCGAAAACGGAATGAGGCCTACAAAGAACAAAACACAGTACCTACGGTAAAATATGGTGGAGGTTCAATGATGTTTTGGGGTTGTTTTGCTGCCTCTGGCACTGGGTGCCTTGACTGTGTGCAAGGCATCATGAAATCTGAGGATTACCAAAGGATTTTGGGTCGCACTGTAGGGCCCAGTGTCAGAAAGCTGGGTTTGCGTCCAAGATCCTGGGTCTTCCAGCAGGACAATGACCCCAAACATACGTCAAAAAGCACTCAGAAATGGATGGCAAAGAAGCGCTGGAGAGTTCTGAAGTGGCCAGCAATGAGCCCAGATCTAAATCCCATTGAACACCTGTGGAGAGATCTTAAAATTGCTGTTGGGAAAAGGTGTCCTTCCAATAAGAGAGACCTGGAGCTGTTTGCAAAGGAAGAGTGGTCCAAAATTCCGGGTGAGAGGTGTCAGAAGCTTATTGATGGTTATAGGAAGCGACTGATTTCAGTTATGTTTTCCAAAGGGTGTGCAACCAAATATTAAGTTAAGGGTGCCAATACTTTTGTCCAGCCCATTTTTGGGGTTTTGTGTGACATTATGTCATATTTGCTTTTCTGCCTCTGTTTTATATTTGTTCCAATACATACAAAGGGAATAAACATGTGTATAGCAAAACATGTGTTAATGCAATACCTTTTTTGTGTGAAATACTTGATTTTCAGGAAAAATATCAAGGGTGCCAACAATTTCGGCCATGACTGTAAATATAAGTCCAGGGTTCGCCAGTCACGATGGACATACTTTACTCTGTAGACTTTGCTCGTTGGAAGTGCAGCAGGACAAAAGTGCATAGTTTGAACAGCAAACAGCAGTAGATTGAAACCAGCAGGAACTTGGAAACAGCCAACTATCTTTGGTTAGTTCGTGTGTTGAATTCAAATAATTTTTTTTTTAAATGTCTGGTTTAGTTCAGTGCAGTACTTGTTTGGCATTTTTTGTGGTGCTTTTTGGAAGCTGGGATGCTGTCCTATTTGTATGCAGATTTCTAGTCTACGTATTGACATTGCTCGTCTAAATTCACTGGTTAGTGCCCTGCAGTCTGAGATCAAGAGGTTGTTTAAGCCACTTTTTTCTGTTGAGCTGCCTTGTGAAAAGCCACCTCTTCCTCAAGGACTGCACAGAAGGGCAATGTGGACAACTGTTGGGTCAGGAAGAGTGAGGCCTGTGGACCATAAATATGTATTTGGTATGACACTGCATAACTCCTATAGTGTTCTTTCTGAGCTAGAAGCAGATACAAAAGGATGTAAACGTATCTGATTGTGTAGCATAGGAAGGAGGAACCTGAGAAAAAAAATTGCTTTTGCTAAAAGTTTTATCAGAGGTTCCTTTCCAGGCAAGTGTTGTGGATAAGGCTCCTAAAATGAGAAGTCATCTTCTTGTTAGTGATTCAACTGTAAGAGGGATTTCTTTAGGAAATCATGTGGAAGTGTCAAAGGAAGTTAGATGTTTACCTGGTGCTACTGTTGGGCGTAAAAAGGCGTATTTTAAAAAATTGTCAAAAAAGCTAGTGAAGAATGCAACGTTGATGTTTTCGTGCACCTTGGCACAAATGATTTGTCCCAGAATGATGTGTTCTGTACAGAACAAGTTTCAGTATTAGGGATAGGACCTTCAACAGTTAGGGTGTACTGTTGCATTTTCAGAGGTGTTACCTGTGCATAATGGACAATAGAAAAGACTTTGTTTAGCAGAGTTCAGTGCTTGGTTAAAGGATTGGTGCAAAGCTGAAGGTTTTAGTTATGTTAGTCATGATGCTATCAGGTAGTCTGACATTGAGCTGCACAAAAGAGAGATTGTCGGCATCCCTCACCCAAGGGCACTGAGCTTCTTCATATGGAATTTAGGAGTTTTTTGGACATGCATTTAAACTGAGAAATGGGGGTCAGAGATGTAATTGTTGAGCAGCATTTCTGTCCCAAGCAGGTTGAAACAAATATGAGGGTTTGTGTTGCTAAGGACTGGTCTGATGCGGTGGTCACTTCAGTTAAAGTTTCTGGTAATAAAAGTAAAGCAGTAGATATCAGCGTTTGTCATGTCATGTGCACTAATGCTCGTAGTTTAGGCAATACGCTTTATGAGCTGATAGCTTTTATGTTTAGAGACAGCTTGGACCTTGTTGCAGAGAAGTGGTTCAAGGATTCAAATAACTGGGAAACAACTGGGAAATAACTATACCAGGGTATACACTATACAGGAAAGTATGAAAGAGGGGACATAGAGTTGCCATATATATAAAAAACATATAAGGCTAACATTAATACAAAAACAAATGAAATACTTAAAACCCTCTGTGTCTGCCTTCCAACCAGAGAGGGATCCTCACTTAGAATTGGTGTAATACACAGACACCCAAGACAGACTGAAGATTATAACTTGTTGATTAACGAGGTAACTCAAATGGCAATGAAGGGGGAGGTTTTGATTATAGGTGATTTCAACATGCTTGACATTAACTGGAATTCTCAAACTGCTATTACAAGCAGGGGCAGGGATGTACTGGAAGCACTGAATGAGCTTTCACTAAAACAGCAAAAAGTCCAACCTGAGGTGATCATATTCTAGAGCTAGTACTAACAAATGGGGATTGACTGTCTAATGTTTAGGTGGGAAAAAATTGTGTTCTAGTGATCACCAATGTCTTTGGTTTATTATTAAAATAAGAACTGAAAAATCATATACAAAAACAGATGTCAA
Source organism: Staurois parvus (assembly GCF_062004578.1). Lineage (NCBI taxonomy): Eukaryota > Metazoa > Chordata > Amphibia > Anura > Ranidae > Staurois > Staurois parvus. Next base: position 1,649,193 of record NW_028318262.1, on the reverse strand, counting down.
AAAGAAAAATTTTGCGGAAATGGATGAATTTCTACAAAATGAGTTGAAAGGTTGGAGTAAATCGTCAGAAGTAATCAGTGGGCACTGTTAAAGTCTACCATCCATGAGGCAACTAGATTATACGTCAGGCAAGTAAGAATAAACGAAAGAAAAAAAAAATATGGTTCACTAAAGAGTTAAGTAGGATAGTATATAATAAAAAAAAAAAAATCAGCATATGAGATTCAAGGAAACAGGAGGTGTAGCGGACAGAAGAGTATAAGAATAAACAGGAGGCCTAACACATCATCAGTGCTGCCAAAGCACAAAAAGGAGGAGGAAATGGCTAAATCTATTAAAGTGGTAGTAAACCGCAACTGGAGGGGAACCCCCCCCCCAAAAAAAAACCCTGGAATGTAATATAATGTGCTAACATGCATCACATACTAGCACATTATGCAGGACTTCTCTTAAAACAAAGCCCTCCAGCGGTGCAGTGTCCCCGCTGCAGAGGCTTCCATCTTCACCCGGTCTTCCTTCTGGGTTTGAGAGTCCTGTCCGCCAGACTGGCATGGACGAGAGTCTTGGGACACGGCCCAGTGCTCTGAAGGAATGGCACGGGTGTGGCACTCCTTCAGAGCGCATACACCAGAGGACAAAAAGCGAATATTTCCTAAACGATGCACGTTTAGGAGATATTTTACCAACAATGTAAGCTATATTGTAAACTTACCTGTAGATAAAACCTGTAGTTGGTTTACTTCCACTTTAAGGAAATAAAACCTTTTCTAGGTAGATTAGTGATGGAAAGAAAAAAAATACGATGGGATCACTAACATGAAAACTGGGCACAACACTTATATTAAAGGGAGACCTGGATGTAGCAATCCACTTAATTACTTTTGTTCAGTTTTTACAGATATAAATTATACCAAGTTGGGAAACTATATTGGTTCTAGTAATGATGGTTCATCTTTAGGATTTCCGGAGACAGAGGTAGCAGAGGAACTGGCTCAGTTAAAGATTAATAAAGCAATGGGCCCTGAGCTTACTCATCCCAGAAGAGAACTTCGAGGTACAGTTGTTGGACCATTAACTGATCTTTTTAAACAAATCTCTTCTAACAGGAGAAGTTCCCCATGACTGGCGGACAGCTAATATTGTACCTATCCACAAGAAGGGCAATAAAGTAGAGGCTGGCAATTACAGTCCGTGGGTTCAACATCTGTTGTAGACAGGATAATGGAATCACTCCTGAAAAGAAGTATCATTGATCGCTTAAAAACCCACAACTTTACTAGATTCAAAGCAGCATGGCGTTACTGAGAGCAGATCATGTCAGACTAATCTGATTGGATTTTTTTACTATATTACCAATACTTTGGACCAGGATGGTGCTGTGGACATACAGCGGCTAAAAAGTATTGAACATGTCACCATTTTTCTCAGTAAAAATACATTTCTAAAAGGTGCTATTGACACGAAGTTTTCACCACATTCAGACAGTATTCAAATCTTGAAGGTTCCATGGGCCTCTTCTATGAACTCTTGAGCTTTAGCACTTTCCATAGATTTTCTATTCGATTCAAGTCAGGTGATTGGCTGGGCCATTCATGCAGCTTAATTTTCTCTATGAAACCAATTCAGCGTTTCCTTGGCTTTGTGTTTGGGATCATTGTCTTGCTGAAATGTCCACCCTTGTTTCATCTTCATCATCCTGGTAGATGGCAGCAGATTTTTATCAAGAATGTCTTGGTACATTTTTCTATTCATCCTTCCTTCAAAGACATTTAGTTTGCCAGTACCTTATGCTGAAAAACCCCACACCATGATGTTCCCACCTCCAATCTACACTGTTGGTATGGTGTTTTTGGGGTGATGTGCAGTGCCACTTGACTTCCAAACATGTTGTGTATTATAGCATCCAAAGAGTTCAATTTGGTCTCATCTGACCAGACTATATTCTCCCACTACTTTAAATGAGCTTCAACATGCTTTTTCTTCAGCAATAGTCTTGCGTGGTGAGCATGCATACAAAACAATTGTACCTGCTAATTCCAGGTCTTTCTGAAGCTCTCCAGTGGTCCTTGGCTCTTGAACAACGCGTCTGATAATTCTTTTCACTCCTCTGTCAGAAATCTTGCAAGGAGCACATGGTCGTGGCCGGTTTATGGTTTAGGAATCCTTCTGTAACCAATGCCATCAGTATGTTTTGCAACAATAAGGTTGCAAAGGTTTTGAGAATGCCCTTTGCTTTTCTTGTTCGTGTGACACCTTGATAATGAGACACCTTTTTATAGGCCATCAGTTGAGGCGGAACTTTATTATAACATGTAACTGCACTTGCATTTAGCAGAGTACAAGCACATATCAAAACATAACAGCCGGGACCAAAGATGGGAGACGATCGTGCGTGCCAACGTCACCATGTAGGCCACGCCCTACATGTTTCATCATAGACTGACATCATCAGGGGTACTCTGTGCTAAATATAAGTGTAATTACATGCCACAATAAAGTGCCTTAAGGATTTTACACTGTCGTCTGCAGGCTTTTTCTCTTTATATGCCATATGGTCATTTCCACTTGGAAAAGAAGTTTGGAGTCAATACGGAGTCTGGTCGAATAAGATTTCTGAGGATGCGCAGTAGTGAAGTGCATTAAGGCTTGAGACATTGACATCACTTCCAATGTTTGGAACACATGCCAGCCCTTGCGCATGAGAGCAGCTGTGTGAGGAAAATGATCCCCCTAGTGAGCCATTTGTGTTGCTGCCCCTTCTGACGCTTGCATCCTGTTAGTGTATAGCAATCTGTTTTTTATCCTCATTTAATAAAAGTACTGCACTATTTTATTCTTTTTCCTCATCTAATTTTGGGTTTATGAGGATTTTCCACTACTGATATTCATGAGCGAAGTGGTCTCAGTAATTTCATGGAGAATAAATATCACCTTATACACAGAACCTTATTTCTAATGCCTGCTAACTGCTTTGGTGGCTGCTGTAATTTGGCGTGATCAGCTGTAATTTGACATTTCAGCTGATCACGTGCTGGAGCACCATTAATTGAAAGCAGATTTGGTCATTTCTTTTTCCACAAGATTATGGTGATTGGAGACTTTTTGCACTTGATGCGGACATTTTAATCATTTTTGTATGTTTTATTGTGGGAGTATTTTTGATTCACATATGTTACCATGAGTTTCCATAAGTATTTAAAGGGCTAGTGCCTTTTACCATTTGCACGGTTTATCATTATCACTGAAAGTAAAAGAAAATCTCAAATTTTGGGTTGTCCCTAGAGCAGGAATATAGGGGAAATCTTCCAATGGGGACACTTGTTCTGATGACCTGTGGGCCCAAGAGATTCCCTTAATTTTCAGGGATTTCCATACTTCCTCGTTTGGCTATGGGACAAGTGAAGGGAAATCTCCCCAATGGGATTTAGATGGCAAACAAATTGACAGGCGTTATACCCTCCCTTCCTTTATCCAAAATGAAAAAAAATTGCTTATAGATCCACTTTAAATCAGGAGAACTTTAAAGCCTTGTCTTCCTATCTTATTGTGAATATATGATACATACTTTATAAATGAGTATGTTAGACAAAAAAACCCATGTCAGTTTGTACTTAAACAATTTTATTAACACAGCCAAGCAGTGATTAACATTCACATCTATTATCACATCATACAAATGTAAATACAAAATTACTACAGTACAATATATATATTCTCTGCATGATCCAAAATATTTGGTGGCCCCAAAAATGTTTAAAATTCAGCAGCTTATCAAAAACTAAAACCATATTTATTTTTTTCTTTTATTTAAAGTGTAGTTCAATAATCATAGGCAAACTTGAGAAATATCACTCAGTTGAATAGACCGGCAAAAGGAAGCCTTTGGCTCTCCAGCTATTGAGCCACCACTACATGCACATCCTGTTTGCATCTTCAATGCTGGACAGCCACAGGTTGCCCTATACCTGTATTAGACGGTTACGTAGCATGAGGATACAAGTCTAAAAATTAACATCTTCTAGGGTAAGGTAAAGAAATTGAATATAAAGCTTTCATTCAGAAATGCTCTCAACCTAAGTTGCCAGCAGAAAGACATCTGCTTGTAACAAAGCAATACAGTGGATGTTTTTCATGGGAACATCGACCCCAAATTCTTCTTTATGTATATGTGCATATTGCTTTATAAAAATATTACATTTGATTGTTTTCTCACATGGCTGATTGAACTGTTCAGAAATCACAGTGCTAGAGATTCTATTACTGATGGCTATCTATTCCAAATTTAGTGCTGTAAGTACCCCCACCCCACCCAAAGCAGTGGTCCTCAAATTTGTCCTTCGGACCCTGAGAACAAACAGGTTTCTGGGAATCTTGAAAAACATTCTGATTTATGAATTAGTAACATTCACCTAAAAGCACAAAATATGCTTGGTTCTAGAAAAATAAACCTTAAGAACCACTTCCAAGGCTAAGTTTTTTTTCCCCATTAGCGAGCAATACATAGAGAAGAGTAGTAGCTGTGACATTTGGAAATGATGCACAATGAAACATGCTTGTCTTGCTTTCACAAAATGACCACACAAATGACAAACTCAATATTGTGAAGAAAAGTACACATAACACACATACATACTATTTTCATGTTGTGGAATCACCTCCAAAGTAGCCATCTACCAGGTGCAGGTGTCATTTATTAATTCAGTTTGGTTACTTTTTTTAAATCTCAAAATAGATGTAAACAGTAATGGGTGCACTGCTCTAGAGCATCCAATCAGCATTTAATGTGCTTGAGTAGACTAATGTTTAGAACCTGTCTGATGGGCTGCCTACTACCCAGTCTAAATCAAGCAGGGGGTATTCAATGAAGGTAACTATAGGGATGACTGGACTCTATAGGACAGCAGAACAGGGGCAGAGCTAGTACATGATCAGGTGTTCTGCACAGCACAATGTTGGTAAAAAAACAGGGTGAGTGGAGGAGAAAGCACCGTGAGCAGAGGAATAAGCATACCAGTCTGCTGTGGCTCCTTCACTGTTAATCACATGCTTGAGTTAAGGAGCTGACTAAGTTGTATTGTTTAAATGCAGAAAAGAAAAAAAAAAAAATCAGATTACCCACCTGGCTTCACATTTTGGCTGGGCTGTGTAAATCTCAGACTGAATGAACAGAATTGCATGTAAAACAATGTATGCAAAAGGTATGTGAACTGTGTACTTTATAATTTTCCTACAGTTAAGCATTTAAAAAATCCTGTAGCTACAAACGTTCATGGAGATCAGAAGGGCTATCTGACCCTCTCTAAAGCCCAACTCCTGGAACAACAACCTTCCTAGGGTTAAAGCAGTAAAACTTTCTGTAAAAAAGCAGCCCAAGTTTTGTATAAATCCATCAAATCTGCTTGCGTGTCCAAATTAGTACAGCTCCTACATTACCTGTGCTTAGCTTAGATTAAAGAGCTGCAGGTCTCTTAGACGCCAGTGCTAAAGAGGTATATTTACCTCCTCCTGGCCATTCACAAAATGAAGCATGGGGCCATGTGGTTTGCAAATGGACTGAATGAAGTGGGGAGGAAAGGCCATGGGCTTTAACACAAAGGCAATGCTAGGGCCGAGCTTACATTCATACAGAACCGGAAGTACAATGAAAGCTGTACTAATCCCAGAATGTAAACAAGCAGATTTTACAGATGTAGAAGAAAGCCTGCAAGAAGGAAGTTTGATTCTGAGGCAAAGAGATGTTTGCATGTTTTAACCCCAGCAAGATCATTTGTGTCTGAAGGTGGGCTTTACATGGCCCATTACATAAGCCCTAATGAGAACTACTTTTCTTGGTTTGTATAGATTATAGCACACCACTGTTCTTCAGGACTGTCTACTGCAAAAGCAATAATATGCAGTGCAGCTCGTTTTCATATGAAGTCTTGCTATCTATTTTCTGAAAAACAACATCTTTTATGATTATTACGGCTTTCATGCATGCATTTAAGAAAAAAATCCTTGGAAATATGCAAATAATGGAATTTTAAAAGCCTATAAATGTTTTAGCGCATTTTTCAGCTTCCCCACAATTTTGGGTTTGGTTCACAAACCGACAGTGGCTCACATATATATAATTAAGCATTTAACCAGAATGCAACCCTGGGCACATGACCATTAGGTAATAGGTCATCCTTCCTTCACCTTTCCAGAGAGTTTTAGCTGTGTACTTCCCCCACTAGTAGCAGTTCTTTCACTGGCAGCTGTGTGTAGAGGGTGGCAACATAAAAAGTTGATAGTGAATTATATGCAAGGTCTATCCTTCCAATACCAGAAATACCCTTTTGTCAAAAAATATATTTTGTGGTTTCTCATCTAAATGGAGAAAAAAAATCCAATTATGCTAGTGTAAATTGCTGGATAACTTTAGTCTGTATAGTTCTTTTTTACAAATCAAGAAAAACTGAGCTGCTTCATTATATGACAAAACACAATCTAATATTTTCATCTTGATCACTTACACCCTAGGTTATTGGGTCCTTAGCGCTTAGTAACTATAAGAGAGCTGAGAACAGAGAAGGATCTAACTGGAAATGCTAGCACAAACCTTTACATCTACTCTGCGCATTTCTGGGCTCAAGAACATGGATTTTTGACTAATTAAATGCTTAAATCATCTGTTCTATACATGCAAAATAAAAGCAGCATTTCATAAGCTGTACTAGAGAAGGCAACCTTTTAATTTAAGACTAGTGGCATGACTTATACTGGCTCATCCCCAAAACTTATGTCATTGGGCTTAAATGAGAAGTGCTTAAAAATTCTGTTAATATGATCCAATGTAAAATATTTAACTCTTATTAAAACATTTCAATTTATGTTGGATTCCAATGCGCTGACCCCTTTGGGTTCAGGCATCCCTTGGGGACTCCCAGGTAAAGCTCTCTTTCCTTAACTTACTACTTTGGTTAGCCACTGCAGATATAAATTGGATGTCACTTCCCCACAAATGAAATTAAAAGTATACTGTATATTGCACAAAGAATGCAGAAGGAGGGGCTAGACCCTTTGCAATGACAGCAATGAAAAAGCTTTGTTCTGGGGAGATCAAGCAGGTACTCCCCAGTGAGATGTTAGAAACCTGGAGATGATTCAACCCACCAGAATCTATCTGTAATTCAGCTGTGGATGGTCTCAGCCTTTAACTACAGCACTAAAGTGAGATTCCCAAGATAGGTCCTTCCTACATGACAACTGAAGAATGTGCATGGATTTAAAGTGTTCAATTTCTGTTACCAACTTAGGTTGATGGGCAGTTTTGATCATTGTTAGAGTCCTTCAAAACAGGGAAGCTCAAACAGGAAAGAGAAGGTAGATATAAAAACAGTAAACACAGACCTCCTGAGGTTCCTACAACATAAAAATATTCAAGTAGAGAATCTACATCACATAGCAGCGGCTATTTCTGTAGTTTAGCACTCTAACAGCACTTTTATTCAGTGTGAAAGACAGACAGTTGTAAGCCGTGCTTTTAGCATGCCAAGAGGCAGAAAACACTGGAATGTAACAAGACAAAGACCCACAATTCTATAAACATTCCACTGACATTCAAAAACTGTCAAAACGAGACCACAATAGTAAGATGCTTTTAAATATCCCATGATGCAAGAATCGAACAATTAATAGAACAAAAACACAACTAAAAAGGAAACCCTGTCTCCTGTAACCATCAAGATGGAAAGACTGGTTTTACAGTGTCAAACATGGCTTGTACGTGAATTAAAACAGGTTTAAAAAAAAAAAAAAAAAAAAAAAAAAAAAACTCGTTTTGGAAAAATTTTGCATTTGAATGGTTTTATAATAACGTTCTTATGCTGGCAAAGTTTTGTGACAAATCAAATTAATTGCAATGGACAACTGTCAATACATCTAAAAATACGTAAGCTACAAATTATAATGGCTATACATTTAGCTTGTCACAACTCAAGATCTACAATGAAAAAATTATCTCTGGCAATCAAATCAAGTAAGAACGTCTGTAAAATAGTAAATGGCTAAACTGTAACTAAAGAAAAAAAAACTGTTTTGGATAGTGCACAAGAGGGTTATAACCCCTGTTTTTGCAATCTATGCCCCAGAGGAGACATTTTACTTCACTTCCTGTCCCATAGGTAAAACAGAACATGAGGAAATAAACCCCCCCCAAATGAGGGAATTCTGGTGTGTCATCAGAACTATCACCCCTCATTGGAAGATTTCCTCTCTATTAATGTTCTGATGTCAACCAAGCAATAAAAAAGGACAGGTGTTTTAATCCCTCTCCACTCTATCCAAAACTAAAACAGTTTTTCCTTTAGTTACACTTTAATGCTAACCAGTACCAGTAATAAACAAAAACAACTTTGTGCTGCCATTTAGAGACAATGAGAACTTAAGCACTGAAAAACTGAAAATTTGCCAAAGAAACAAGTTGGGTTGAGTTGGCAAACGTTTACATTTTATTAGATTACTACCTTAGCAGCATTATTAATACCAATAATTTATTAGGTAAATTAACAGCATTCACCATGTTTTTTAAAACACAAATGCACTTTTTTGTTTATCAAAATATGAAAGAAAGGGGAAAGTTTTGCTTTCTAAGCCTTTGATTCCCTTACAGCATTTTCCATCACTTTTCAAGATATAAAATAAATGTTTTTACTTGCCAAAGATTTGCCACAGCAAGACTAAATGCTTCCCAGCACCCCACTTAAATTAATTTTCTTTTTAGCCCACCTGTCCTCAGTTACCATTTCAAGCAATAGATATTCATAAAACCATGCAAAGTAAAGAACATTTCTTACTAAATGTATTTAAATGTTTTAATTGCAAAACGAGTTCAGGGCAAAGTAAATATTTTACTAAAATGGTTATGGCTTAACATTGCAAGTTTTTAGAATCTGCTCTAAGAAAGTTGAAAACTGTCTGTTTCGGCTCTGACCGGCAGAGTTTAAGTCAGTTACTTTTCTTCATCATCATGGGATACCTTTGAGGCGACTTGAATTATTAAAGACTTGCACTTTTACATCGGCACTTCTATTAAAGAGTGCCAGTTAAAGTTTTCACATTCACAGTACATAAGAAAATACACATGGAAAGAAAAATAAAAGGTTAACTTAATAAGGGTTTATTCACAGGAATACAAATGAGGGGGGGAAGCAACAAAAGAGCTGGACAAATTAATTAGGGGATGTAAAGAGGAACCAGAACCCAACATTCATTCTGTAGCTTTTTAACTTGTACCCCAAATATTTCAGCTCAGGGTACATAGGGCCACCAACATGCGCCATTGATACAGTGCATATACCCTGCATCACATCTACAAAATCAATGCTTTATGATCATGCTTTGACAAAAAACATATGAAAAAACTTATGATGGGTAATATGTTGTGAAGTGTCAATGAATACAAAATTATAGCAATTAACTTGTTGTCTAAAGTTTTCAGTATGCGCCATCTAAATTGATCTTACTCCGTGTAACTTTTAGTAATCACTAGTACTTAATCATGCAGAAAGCACATCACACTGATAGCACAAAGGCAAACAGGTTTTTGCACAATTCAACCAGCTTTCCATATCATGTTGCTATATGAAGTTTATTTTTTTTCCTAACAGATGCTGGAGATTCTCATTTAACCCTCCCTTCCCCAACAATGAGACTTGCAGGGCAGTGAGGTAGACCCTGCTGACAAACAAAAGGTTTAACCGTATTTTGTAGCACTTAAAGCAATCATCTATGATACCTAAAACAGACAATATGGATGCAGGGTGAATCTTAATGAATTAACCGCAAAAAAAAAAAAAAAAAGGGGGGGCGCATACAGGTAATGTTGGCCTACCTTACTATGTGATACAAACTTAACCCCACTAAAAATTATTCATTTTTAACCACTACAAGAATCCTGGACTGCATGCCCTGGGAGAAGGAAAACCCTCACGACACTGGTGCAAAAAAAGTTCATACTCTCCTCTAAACTGGAAGAAACAATATGCCTTGGTCTATTGTTTGACGATTGCTGCCAAAAAAAATTGCAAATTATCATTCAGCAAAGGAGTGATTCTTAAAAAAATATATACTTATATTAAAGGTTCTTCGTAAACTAAAATAAGGAGTTTTTTCTTTACTTGTTCCTTCCCCTCCTGAAGAGAAAAAAAAAATAAATAATATAAAAAAAAAAATACTAAATTTGGCATTTTGGTGGACATCAATTTATGCAGTAGATCTTAACTTATTTCACAGGCATTTGAAGTGCAGACTGCAATTATCTGCTCTTAATATGCGCAGCAAGCTGTGTTTAACTTTGCCAACTTCATCTATTTATGTCTTCATTAACATGCAAACACAGAAAATTCCCAATTAGTGGGATAGTTAGGCAACCCTTTTGCTTTAAAATAAATGCCATTTACTGCTATAATCCCCCATTCTTAAGATTTCCTCTGAAGTGTGCAAAAATTAGTTTCTTCTTACTTAACCCTCTAGAGTTCAATTATAAAGGTACTCAAGTACAATTCCCCATATACCAGAATGTGCTGTTTGGCGATGAGAATTTGCTTCTTCACATCCAGTGCAGAATTGTAAAGGAGACATATTTCCACCCACAAAGGCTCCAGACGGTTTAAACGTTTCCCAACATCGACTTAATACAGTGACGGCAACACCTCCCTCCCGCCCCTCCCAGTAGGCTTTGGGATTGTACTGTGTTTCCTACTGGTATGCCCTTCCCCCCTCTTAAAGGGTAGCTTTTTTCCCTGGGTGCAGAGGCTCCCCCGCTGTCTCCCAGACCGAAGGACCTATGAGAGGGGAAAAAAAAAAAATTGAAAAAAAAATTAATATACATAAGTGAACAAGCTTTTTAAAGCAATTTAGGTTTTGTCACCTGGCGTTATACAACATTGGGTCTGCAAAACCACACACTTACAGATAGGATCTACAATAAATGCTTAAGAGATAAGTGTGGGGCAACCTTAAAAATAGATCCATTCAGTGAGTAAATCTGATCATGCCTAGCTCGAATTTTAGTTGAAGCCTGAATTGCCAAAACATTTAAAACCCACCCCTAGTTTTGTAACCCCATATCTAAAAAAAATTTAAGAACCCTTTACAATAGTCAACTGGAAAAATGCAAAAAAAAAAAAATATATATATATATTTTTTTTTAAACAAACATTTTCTATTCATCTGCTCTGTGCAATGGTTTTGCACAAAGCAGCCTTATCCTACTCCTCTGGGGTCCCCCACAGGAGCTTCTGGCTCCTCTTTGGTAAGTGCCCCCATAGGAAGCCACCTCCTATGGGGGCACTTAGACTTATGCATGCTCGTTCCTGAGCTGTGCTGCCTGCATCCCTAGACACAAACAGCAGGGCTCAACCCAGACCCCATATCACAGGATTTGATAGGAGCTTCCCGCTGCTATCTGCCCTGTGAGGAGGGAGAGAGCTGCTGCTCTCAGGCACAGGGCTGGAATGAAATCGGCTCAGGTAAGTATAAGGGGGAGATGGAGGTCATGGACACAGTTTTTTTGTTTTACCTTCATGCAGAGAATGCATTAAAGTGAAAAACCTTAAAGCTTTAGAACACCTTTATGCTGAAACTTTTCTCAAAAGGAAATATTGTTGCTGCCAATATGGATCTCCTAGAAAAAGGTAATTACCTGGCTAGTATACCGACTCTCAATACTTTCTGAATCACTGACCTAAAACAATTATGCATAGCTAGTCAGAATAAAGTCAAAATCCCTTATCTACAATATTTGTTTTGGATTTGTGAACTAGATTAAACAAACAAGTGGTCAGCCAAGTACATATCTCTCAGAGGGGGAGGCTACAAATGGCAATCTTTAGGTTCCTCAGAGGAAAGGATTATCGCAAAGTGATTGTAAAGAGTCATTTTATTTTTAATTAAAAGAACAAATATGTTATACTTACCTACTCTGTGCAATGGTTTTGCACACAACAGCCTCAAACCTCCTTTTCTCAGGTCCCCCGAGGGCGCATTTGGCTCCTCTTCGTCCGGTGCTGCTTCTTATGGGGGCACTTGCTCCTGAGCCTTGCTGCCTGTGTCTATAGGCACAGACAGCAGGGAACAGCCCAACCCCTCACCAGAGTTTGACTGACAGCAGTAGAAGACAATGGCTCCAGCTGCTATCGATCAGCCCTCTGAGGAGGAACGTGATGGGGCTCAGGTAAGCAAACATATCATACTTACTGCTCTGTGCAGTGGGTTATACACATAGCAGTTCCAATCCTCCTATTCTGGGGTCCCCCGCAAGTGCTCCTGGTGCCTCCCTCCTGCCCACACAGCAAGCAGCATGTTATGGGATCTCCCAAGCCACTGCTATCTGTGTCCATTCACACACTAACATGGCTGGGCCCTGCAATCGCTCGCTCTACACTGGCTCACTGGCTGTGACTGACAGTAGTGGGAGCCAATACCTCCTACTGCTGTCTCAGCCAAAGAGGAGGAAGAGTCTCCGGAGAGCCACTGCTCTTGCGCACATCGCTGGATTGAGAGGGAGCTCAGGTAAGTATGATGGGAGGTATAAAATTCATAAAGGTAAAAAAAACCTTGAGCCTTTACAACTAAGTCTTACAAAGCAACCAAAGAGCTAGTAGATTAAGATCAAATTTAACATTAGTAGAGGCAGGAATTGCTAGAACATTATATACCATTTTGCAATGCTACTTACCCCTAACGGTGAGACTGCAGCTAGAGCACATCTAGGTTAAACTCCATAGTATGCTGCAAGACGTTCTTTAAGCGGAAGTGGAAACTGGTCTGAAAAGCGTCTCCAATTTTCATCCCCTACTTGGTTTTTAAATCCGTGAAGAATCTACAAAGAAAATCAAATTTCATTGCCTTAGACTGCAGAATCAAAACGAAGCAGCTGAATACATGCCTTGGCTAAAACACCATTAGTCCCCTCTGTTCACTAGCTTGAATATATGTAAACATAATATTCTGTATTATATTTTGGTGGCCCCATCCACATCATTATGCAGATTCCATATCCAACCTGTCAACCTGCAGTTTCCTGATCATGTGACATCTTAATACTGGGTTCACCGCTTCTCAGTAAACAATTGTGAGGAAAAAGATGAAACGATGGCTTCTCTATGTTATCTGAAGCTACCAAATATAGCAGCTCCAGAGCATTGGAGAGTGTTTGCCCCTTAAAAATTCTGGTATTAAATTACATTAGAGAGAAATATTTTTGCTCTTCTTAAAGAGCCAATAAGGAAAAGTACTCTTTACAGCACCACTGGATTCTATAGGCAATACACAGAAAGAAAATACAAAATTTAAATAATGCCAATCAAAAAATGGTGAGTGGTAACTACATTTCCAGCACATGAAATAACTCTACTATCCATCTGTTCCGTAACAGTGTTAAACTGCAGTGCTGTACAGTAACAGAATTAAAACAAACTAGGATATTAAAAGTCCAGAAGAGTCTTGTCAATAATTTGGAAAAATTAGAACTGAAGTTTGTGTAATACCTTACAGAACATGTCCCGAAGATCTTCCTTTGGATTAATCCACGATGCAACAGCATCACAGAAAAATATAAAATCCTGAAAATTATAAAAATGAGATCAATATCCAAGTACTACTTTGGCGAATGACGTTTTCTTTTAGAAACATTTATGAAAACTATAGTATACCTGTCCAATCCCATAATAAAAATATATACAACTTAATACTATAGATCAAAGAACGGATAACTAAAGTGAGGAGCATGTTTTTGCTCTGTTAGAAGTGTACACAGGAATGATAAGATAAATGTCAAAATTTTTAGATGCAACAATAAAAAAAAAATATAAAAAATTCAAGGCCATTTTTACCTGAACAACACCTCCAGGATTAACACTGATCATAGTACAAATTCCACGAAAAGCAGAATCTTTCTCCTCATTGTCCCGGATGTTTCGTAATGATGTACACCTAAGGAAATCCCAGACAAGTTACACTACCCTCAACTTTACCATAATATGAAAGATATAGAAGCAAGTGTTAAAACTCTAAATGCAAAGATGCTGAAGTGCTGGTGTTTTCTTTTAATTTTCAGAAAAATACATTTAACAGGCTAAAGGGAAAAAACAAAACAAAAGAAAAGTAAAATGGTATCGCAAATCTCACACACTATAAGGCACTATTGAAATGTCCATTCACATACAGAATCTGTAGAGTAGGATAATTTAACCCCTACTCTACCAATACCCAGCACACTTCAGCTGCAATTGACCTTTACCTGTTGGGACATCATCTGAACATGGAGAGAGATGATCTGGCATGTGTGACCCAAGTAAATTTTGACTACGTATTGACTATTTATCATATTTGGCCATCAGCATTGATTGTCTAACCTGTTGTACATGTGGCAGCCAGACAAAGAAGAGGAATCTAAGGTGGCTCCATCTGCCTGTGTATGTCCTCTTTTTAACAAAAGTCCCCACAGTATGGACCACTGCCTTAAAATATCTTTAATGTAGCAAAATAAAAACAGCTGTATATTTAAATCTGCCATATACCACAAAAAATACATTTCAGGAAAGTCGCCAATGTAACTAATGTATTGTAAGACATAACTCATTGGCGTGCAGAATATATGCATGCATCATTTCTATCAATTCACAATTGATGCCGCTTTAAGTGTACCTGTAGTTTACGCATGGGAGAGGGTTGAAGAATGTATTTTAACATTGAGATCACTAGTTTCTAGTTCAGAAAGGAGGCAACATCCACAAAATGGCTCCCTCCAATGTCTAGACTACAGGTAAACTTGATATACAACAAGCTCTAGACACAGCAAGCATGTGACAATCTTATCCCATGCTCCCATGCATCATCAATTAGTTAGCCACAACAAAGAAATAGGTAACAGTTTACATGACAATGTTTGAAAGGAAAAAAAAAAGTGACGAAACCTAGGACAAGATTAGTCACATTGTTGACAAATGACTTCATGTAATAACTGACGAAGAAAAAAAAAAATAAAAAAATCCAAAAGATGTGAACTATAAAGAAAACATGAAGAGAAATGATTTAAAAAAAGATTGAAGAATACACACCAGGGTCTTATAAACTGCTGTAGCATGGGGGCCACCTCTTGAGGACAAACGTAACCAAGACGACCAATTGTTATTGCTAAGGCAACGCAATCACGGTTATACACCACCAAACGCCAACCAAGACATGAGCAAATGAGGGGGGGAGGAGAAAAAAATAAAGAAAAAAACAACAAATAACTCAGAAACAGAAAACAGAATCTGTGTATGATAATAAACATAAGATATCACTAGTGTAGTTTATGAGCACTGCCTTTGCAAAGGTAGTGACACATGGCAAAACCATCTGAAGAAGGTTAGAGGTTTGGAAGGTAGGGGAAGGCAAGGGGAATGAAGAAGGGGAAGCAAATGAGAGAACACCTAAAACACAGAGCTTACTTTGCTCGATTGACAGACTGAATGCACAAATATGGAAAACTAATTATTAATTTTACAGCCGTAACCATTTACTGATAAAAGCTCTGAAGTTCCATATTGTCAGTGATCTATCTTCTAGGCATCTGATCCATGCCTTACTCTATTTTTTTAACCCCTTTAATAATCAAATGATACCACTTTTTACAACACATGCAATGTCACTGTTTTGCTATTACTGAAAATGCAATCAAGGACTGAGCAATCCAAACTGGGCCACAATCAGACACTATGATGTTTCACTAGAGATTTGTAATATTTTATCAAGCCCCATCAGATCTGTTTTTTGCTAGTGAGAAGTAACACATAGGCCTGATATACAAGCAGTCATCAAGAGCTAATCAGTTAAATCTAGGAGCAGACGGGCATCTTTAAGAAGCAAAAAATGGAGCCTGTGTGCTGACTGCTTTCTGGGACTTTTCCTTTTATTTCATATTAGCAAGTGCACTGAATAGCACATGCAACTTAGCTTCAGATTACTGCAGCTCTTTCTCAAAGGCACCAAAAAGTCATGCATGCTCTGCTTTAAGCCTCAGCACTAGGGCTTGTGTACAGGAGAAGTTGTTTACACTAGGTTTTCTCTTCTCCCATGGGCCAACGTGCCTGCAAAAGCAACTCAGAAAAAGGTCAAAAGGAACACAAGCTGAATGTAACTAAAAAATTATGCTGTTTTTTTTCTTTCTAGAAAAAACCTTTATGCTGTGTAAGGGACATGCTTACATGCATTAAAAGGCATACACCCCAAAATCGACTATGATCCAGAATCATTTGTTTCCAGATGGACAGACACTAATTGATAAATTTTGTTGTGTCCAGAGAAATCCTGCAAGTAGCATTAGGCAAAGCTAGACAACTACAGAAAAACTGCTCTTTTTGTGCACCCACCTATGACTTGCCAGTAAGGTCATGCTTACATTGACAGAATATGGCTCAAAAATACACCAGCAATGAACTACGCATCTGTCATTCTTGAAAATGTTTGTGACAAGGGATTCCTTTCATTTTCTTAGAGTTAAACAATATTCAGGGTGAGGAGTTAGAGCTTATCTAAACTCAAGAGCAAAAATGTGTACATAAAAGCTTACTAATACTTAGATGTGGTGACTGCATTAGTTTCCTTTATTCAAGCTTTTATTTATTTTCACCTGGTAAACCAGCCAGTAATATGCTTGTTTTCCAAAGGTGACAAGTTCCACTGAACTTTATCTGTGAGGTGTAGGACCACCCTAGGCTATTCTCCTATTTGGACTACAACCACTGCTACCTTGCATCTCCATACCATAGCAAGAACATTTACTATAGCCTATATTAAGTTTAGCGCACGAGAAGTAAAAAGAACATTGTGGGAATATATTCAAACTCCAGCAGTCAGAATCTGGAGCAGCTGAGCATAGTAACCAATCAACTTCTATTTTAACTTGTTTAGGCTTTCAAAAGTGGAAGCTGAATGGTTGCAATGCACAGCTGATCCAGTCTTTGTAAATTCCTCTTACTGACTTGGGCAAAAATAATAATAATAATAAAAAAAAAAAAGGGAGGGTCAATACATCTAAGAACTGTTTGATAAGCTGCAATATTTTAAAGCAGAACTAATAAATCCCATCCTTTACAGCCATAAACACTGCTATCTTAGCCTCTGCTTGATCTGCAGTAACCATGATGCTGCAGGTTTTCAGTTATGACACCAGTTATTTGATGGCTAGACAATTCAACTGGGAGCAGCCAATAAGCACACTAGAAACTATGAGGTTGCATTCACACGTGGAGATTTGGAATTGCTGGCAGAGTCGCAGTGATTCAGCTGGCAATTCCAAATTGCAGTAAAACGACTGATGCATGCTTGGGTGGCATTATCCTTCATGGCACCCAGTATGCATTGCAATTCTGCTGAGACTGATTTACGCCAAAATGTGCATTTAAAAATTACCTTAAGCGTGTCACCCTAAAAGGAGGAGTTTCTTTCGAGTGACAAACGTGCATAGGGCAGCCCAATGGTTTGAATGGGTTGCTCTATTTGTGACACGCAAAAGCTTTCAACAGAAATCACTTGTTCCCACAATGCAATGTGTTTGGCACTTTACAGTTATTCAAGGAAGTTAAATTGGTGGGTTTAGTTCCGCTTAATTTTTTGTTCCTGGGTTTAGATATACTTTGTCATGGAAAGTGATACCAATAGGATCAAGCAGATCATTACTGTAGAGCAAAAGGGATGGACTCAGCAGCTTCATAATCCAAATCTGGCTAGTGCAGAAGCTGCTCAGCGCTCACTCCCAGAAACAAATCCCAGAAAGTGCATGCATTAAAAAGACCCAAGTGACTGGTCAAACTGTCAAAACCAACTTGCACGTGTATTGCGGCAGGAATACCTGCCCTTTATGGAGTTAAGCACGTTCACGGCACACACTGTATAAAAGGTGGGGATTTGAATATACATATACAAATATCAAAAGCCAAGTTATTTCAAAGAGGCAAAAGGAGACTAGGAAACCTAGTAAGTATATAGCCAAGATGATAGTGTAAAAACAGGTATTGCAAAAATTGTATTGTGAAAACTAATTCCAAGCACTAGAAGAATGAAATGCTTTTAAACATAATCATATTGTTCTTTTATTTCAGTCTGTGCATTTTAGGTGTGCTCTCTCGTTAGGGGTGATTTAATTGTCCAGACAAGAGAAATGAGAGGGGATGCTGGAAGTAATTTAAAAATTCTGTAAGCAAAGTAAACAAATACTAAAAACTCAGCAGATCTGTATAGAAAGCAGCATAAAACAAAACCCATGTTCAGGTGACACAAACTATGCAACATTCCCATTAAACAGGCATTTGTGAACAGTCTGATGACAGCATGCAATTAAAAGCAGATGATGTTCTTTCAGTTTAAAAGCTCAATGTGGGATCATTACTTAATCACAGTTTGCCCTTCTGTCTTTTTTATGTGGGACAAAATATGAGGGGAAATCAAAAGTTAATGGCTGTCGCACTTCCTGTTTTGCCTGCAGTACAGAAAGTGAGAGAAAGTATTCCCAATGGGGACATAGATAAAAGAGCAATAAAAAACAACAGGGAATCTATCCCAAAACTTCAAAATCATTTTGGTTTGAGTTGTATTTTAAACTAGAATATTTCAGTATTTTTTAATGTACATACTGTTCCATAAGCAAAGCTTGTGTGGTGCAAAAAACCATCACAATCACTGCAATACCCAAGAGCAGCATGTAATTATGCAGACAGTAAATCTACTGTGGGATGTTTGCCATTATCACCTCGACTGTGGCAGCTATGTCTGCAGATATTTGCTCGGTAGTGTAAAAGATGCCAAGTTTTTCTTTCCTGCCGCACTCAGTGTCTGCTAAAGATTCCCATAATGGCTCTGTCATATCCAAACATAATAGAAAACCTTCTCTCCCAAAAAGCCAATGATCAGAAGTGTCAACATAACCTGTCTACACTCTGTATTGCCTTATTCTAGTGCAGAAAGCTCCACAGGTTATTTGGTAGGAACCCTGTTAAATTGCAGTATGTTGTAGAGAGTAAAGTTGGCCATAGATGGATCGAAATTCTGCAGCTTCAGCAGGGACCAGCCAAATTTTCATCCATCTATGGCAGTTTCTGTTTTACTCCCACCTATCTTCAAACAAAAAATTTTCACTTGGTGAGAATGGTGAGAGCAGAAGCATGTTAACAGAACCTGACGTGTGCTTTAATAAAAAGGATCTATTGAATTCCTCTTTTTAAATGTAAAGCACTGCTATTTACCACCCAGACAGATCAAGTACCATTCCCTGGGAAACTGCTTTATTCATTTAAAAGACAGAATGGGAAAAAGTATATAGAGGTTGCCTATAATAAAAAAACTGCATTAAAGGTTAATTTCACACCTTTGGAACATGTTCCAATCGTTTTTAGGGTGGAACATGCAACATGTTCCCGTTCCTGCAGCCACTCCCTGATACTCTGTCTCCCTTTGACCGCAAGCCAGGGATCTTCTCCTTGCACTCGCTGTCACTAATAAAAACGTGGCTGTGCAGGGCTCCACCCACATGGCCACGTCATTCATTCACATAGTTCTGTGAATGGAAGAACTACAGCTATGGTTAGCAACTGACAGCTTGTAGTTCTTAATGAACTACCAGGGTGCTGGTGAACGCTCTACGGAGTCAATTGATCTTTCCTGTCATTCAGTAAATGCCTGCTTGTATGATGTCCTGAGAAAGTCTGCAGGATCCAGGCACAGCAATCACGATCTGCACCAAAAGTTGTGCATGGACAACTTTATAAATAGAAGGAAAAAAAAAAAAAAACTGCACTGCAACTGGATCACATGGTACTTACAATTCGGTGCAGGAAAATGCACATTTGCAATCTGCATTTGGGGTGTCGTTAACTAATGCAGTGTGCTTGAACACGGTGTGGGATACGTGCACGGAACACTGGTTTTCCGCACCCAGTTCTGGTGTATATAAAAAAAAATTAAAAAAGGTATAGAAAATAAAATAACCGTACTGTTGCTTGTAAACACAGCCAGTCTGGAAAAGAAGGGGATAAATGTATACTTTTCTGTGGTGTGTGTTTTCGAATAGTTACACTGCTGCTCCTCGGCCACTGCAGGAATTTTTCCCTTCCAAGTGTTATGATTACCTGCTACCCTGGCAGGATGATGTGGTTCCTCCTTCAGACTCAAATGTCTGACAGTGACATACGAGTCATTGGGTGGAACAAAAGTATGCTGTGGAAGGAGCAGGTATACGTCGCACCCAAAAGTGTAATACCTGCAGCGGTGAAATTTGAAGAGAAGGGCCTCTGAAAAGGTAAACATGCTCTTCTTTTACAGCTTGGGCTGTGTCTACAAGGTACCATGTGGTGACAGGGCTACTTTAAATGGTTGATTCATTGGCTTTCATCTCATACATATACACTGCTCAAAAAAATTAACGGAACACATTGAAAACACATCAGATCTCAATGGGGAAAAATATCCTGCTGGATATCTATATGGATATGGACTGGGTAATGTGTTAGGAATGCAAGGATGCCCCATTGTTTGATGGAAATGAAAATTATCAACCTACAGAGGACTGAATTCAAAGACACCCTAAAAACCAGTTAAAAAATGATGGAGCAGCTAGTCCATTTTGCTGAAATTTCATTGCAGCAAGTAAAAATACTCAGTAGTTTGTATGGCCCCCACATGCATGTATGCATGTCTGATAACGCTGGGGCATGCTCCTAATGAGATGAATGGTGTCCTGGGGTAATTCCTCCTAGATCTGGATCAGGGCATCACTGAGTTCCTGGACAGCCTGAGGTGCAACCTGGCAGCGCCGGATGGACAGAAACATGATATACCAGTGGTGTTCTATTGGATTTAGGTCAGGCAAGCATGGTGGACATTCAACGGTATCAATTCCTTCATTCTATAGGAACTGCCTGCATACTCTCGTAACATGAGGCCAGGCACTGTCATGAACCAGGAGGAACCCAGGACCCACTGCACCAGCATAGGGTCTGACAATGGGTCCAAGGATTTCATCCTGATACCTAATGGCAGTCAGGTTGCCGTTGTCTAGCCTGTAGAGGTCAGTGCACCCCCCATGGATATGCCTTCCCAGACCATCACTGATCCACCACCAAAATGGTGAGACACAGCAAACATTCTGCCAAAGGCACGTATTGATGTGCTATCCTGGAGGAGTTGGACTGCCTGTGCAAACTCTGTAGGGTCCTGGTATCACCTCATGCTACCAGTAGTGACAATGACCCTAGCCAAATGCAAAACTAGTGAAAAACAGTCAAAAAGAGTAGGGAAAAAACGTCAGTGGCCTCCACCTGTAAAACCATTTCTGTTTTGGGGGTAGTCCCATTTTTGCCCATCTAGTGCACCTATTAATTTCATTAACACCAAAGCAGCTGAAACTGCTTAACAATCCCCTCTGCTACTTAACTGAGCAGATCAATATCTCAGGGGCCTTATTGACTTGATGCGATACTCTGATTAAAATGTGTTCCTTTAATTTTTTTGAGCAGTGTACATTTTCTTCAGGACTAAACCTCTTAGTTATTTTTTTAAATGTAGTCTGGTGATTGTGAAATATTGCATTTGAACATTTACTTTTTCCAGACAGCAAGAGAAGCTCCAGGACCTTTTTGCATATTACCAGATAATCTTAACTGCTCTGCTCAGAAAAGGCCTTTTTTTAGAGAGCACAAAAGCTCAAGCCCAAAATGCAAAAATTAAGGGGTCAGAGAAGTCTACCACATGTTGCATTCTCTTACGTCATTTTTCATCCCACAGTGAACTTTTAGTCAAAAAGCACATCACATTGAACATTTATAAAAAGAAAATACAAAAAACAACTAAACAAAAATACAACAGTACATGAGCCTTACAACAATGTTGCTGTAAATATATCAACTATTTCCCTACTATGGCTTGGAGATTATAGTTCTGCTATACACCATCTCCAATCACACAGGATTAAAACAATTCACAGGCTAAAAACCCTGCTGTAACGGACAACATTGAGCTTCCGTGACAAAAGGCATTCTCTTTATAAACTTAACACACTGCAAAAATGCATTAGTTTGTAAATGTGGAAGTTTTCTGATCATTTAATGTAGAAGTAAAAGCTAAAACACTAAAGCCTTGCCTCCCCACTGTTGATAAATAAGCTGCATACTACTTGCAATAAATTACAGTGTAAATACCTTTTCTTTTTCTCTTTTGGAGCGGTCATGTGGCTACACAGTTTGCTGTGTGTCAGTGAGAGGCTTGCTACAGCTACTGAGTGGGACCGCTCTCCCCCTTTGACAATGGTAGAAAACTGGAAGCTGGCGGGTGACATTACAGCGAAGTGAATTCAGTACTGCTGCCAGGCCTCTCACGGATGCACGGTGATGGAGGTGTGCAATCACGTGACCGCTCCAAACTATTGAGGGGGTAAAAAAAAAAAAAAGTATAATTTAGTGCAAACCGTGTGTAGCATGATTATCAGCAAAGGGGAGGACAAGGCTTTAAACCTTATTTTTGTCTTTACTTCTACTTTAAATTCACATTTGATAAAAAAAAAAGACAATAAAATGTTCAAGTCCAGTCTGTTACAGTAAAGCTGTAGAAAATCTATAGAAGCACGACTCAACATTTCTAAACCTTTTTATAGTTATCAATGAAAATTAAAAGTTCCCTGGCATCAATATGAATTCTAGGTATGGTATATTTATGACAGTTACACTGGTCCAGCTTGGACCAATGTAACTACATATATATCATACCTGGTCCTGGAAGCTGGAAATAACTGAATTAGACACCGCTACTCCATTGTTCTCTCTTGTTTTTGGGTCCTAAGCAGCTAGCCTGCTGCATTTAGAACACAGGAAGTTAGCCACTCAGAACAGGTGGCATTTATCACTGGCCCACCTTTCCACCTCATCCAATCAGAGAATGATTTGCATTCATTCAGAAAATGCAAAGAAGTCTCTGAAAGGCACTCGTGCTGAGCAGCTAACCTCCTGTGTTCAGCATGCGTCAGGCCAGTCACTCAGCATGGGACACAGAAGCAAGTGGAGATCACTGGAGTAGCAGTGTTTACACTTCAGTGATTTCCAGCTTTCAATGGCTTCAGCCAGATATGGTATTATACATTGATACATTGGTCCAGCTTGGACTAATATAACTATATATATATAAAAATCTCTAATTGAAAGTCCACTTTAAAGCCTAACTCCAGCCAAAACGATAATATTTTTAGACTTGTAAGAATAAAAACTCAAGTAATTTGTTTTTATTGTTGTTCATAATGCCATGGTATTCCTCTCCATTCCTACCCGTGGCACCAGGGCAAGAAATGAGAGCAATGAAAGGAATTTTTCACTTTCTGTCCTGACAGTAAGCAAGGGGAAACCTTCCTAATGAGGACATACACCTGAAAATAAAAACAGAGGTTCATTTAATTTCTGACTCTGTCCATATCTAAATATAAAACAAAGAAGCCTGGCTGGAGCTGAGCTTTAACCCTTTAGGTGCTGAACAAATTAAAATTAAACTTTTTGGCCTGAAAAATTAAACAGCTAAATACGTCATTTTTAGAAAGCAGAGGAATTGTAGAATAAAATATGGTAGTAGACATTTTTGAAGTCGTTAAAGATATTTGCTCAACTTTATCAAACCAATTTTTGCAGAAAAAATAAATTTTAGTGTACAAAAACACATTATCCATTTTTTTTTTTAATTTAAAAGATAAAATTTTGTAAAGCAAATATCAAATAAGTCAGGCCTCACAATTCCATGCACCTGAAAAACTACAACTTACGAAACTGTAGTAATAGCACATCAGCAATTTTTTAAAAATGTTTACAGGTTATCAGTTTAGAGACGACTGTAAAATGATGGCCCTGGAATTATTCCTCACTCTGGTGTGTGCGATCAGACATAATATGTGTGACACGATCGCTTACATATGCATCCTAGGTGTGCGTATGTTTCTTTGTGGGCCAAATGTATGAAGAATAACTCTTGGTGACCACATTTAAGCCATCAGAAAAAACAGACTATTTTAACCCTTTAACTGACATGGAAATTACTCACGACATGGAAATGAGAAATGCCTTAGCTGTCCTTTTCCAAGACCACTGGTCTCCAAATTGTGGAGCGCAAGCCCGATGCGCCCCTCTGCTAGCCTTTATCTGGCCCTTGGGGGGACTACTCCTCCCAATGATAAGAGGCACTAATCCTCCCACTGACACCAACAATGGGGCACTATTTACTCCACTGAAACCAATGATGAGGTACTACTCCTCCCACTAAGACCAATGATGGGGCACTATTCCTCCCACTGACACCAATAATGGGGCACTACTCCTTCTATCCCCACTAGCCACAACCTGGCCCTCCTTAAGTCTGAAAGACAATAAACTGGCCCTTTGTTTGAAAAGTTTGGAGACCCCTGTCCTAGACAATTAAGGACAAGTCAACACTCCTTTTCCCTGTGAAAGAGAAACTGATGTATTTGGAAAAAGTGGCTTGGCCACATGGAGTAAATAAATGGTTACAATACAAAGTGTTTTATTCTTTCTAGGATGTACAGCATTGGGGAACATTTTCTTTTGATAACTACTAAATGTTGCGAACTGCAAAACAACTGTGGCTTGTAAACATTTTGGCATTTAAAGAAGTGATCATGAGTATAAAAAGCAGAAAACTCCCACATCTTTAGAAAAAAAAACACTCGCTCTTCAAACAGTTGGCACAGGGTACCTGTATTCTCTAAAAGAGTCTTTGGCGTGTTGGGTTTGTTAATGATTTCTACAAGTTGGTGCAACACCATTGGAATATAAGGCTGCATTTCAATTCCTAAAAAAAATAAATAAATAAAAAATAAATAAAAACAGGCTTCTTAGTTAATACACCTGCTGTGTATTCACATCCAGTAGGACAAAAAAAAAATAATTTTTTGGTACTCACCATAAAATCCTTTCCTTGGAGTCCCTGAATGACACAGAGGTCTTTCACTTTCTTGTTATACTGAAGTATTGGACAATGGCAAACAAAAAGCAGTAGGCCAGCCAGGGATAACACGTTCAGCTACTAGCATGTCACAACTAGGTAGAAAAGCATATACCTCCAAGAAAAGGATTTTACAGCACGTACAAAATTCCAATTTTTTTTTTCTTATCCATTGAGGGACACAAGAAATATTTCACCTTTGGGACTTCCACCTGCTAGTAATTTGAGAACATGTAAACAGAAGACCAGGGGACTATGCTGCAAAGAGGAAAACTGTTGCTTGAAGCGGAAAAAGCCCAAGAAGCACTAACTGACCTAGCAGAGTGTGCCTTGACAGGAAAGGGTGGGAACTGATCCTCGAGTCCATAAGCTTAAATTACAAATCAGTCTGCATCACCTTGGAGATGAAGAGGGGAATCAGCCGTTCTAAAAGCAGTGGCTAAGAAAAACTCGGACAGCCAAAGCCACAACCATACAATGGAGGGAAATTCCTTTTGGACAACTAAAGCATGTTGAGGTGAAAGGCAGAAAAAAGTCCCAAAACCGCCTTGTCCACATGCAAAATCAGAAAAAGCTCCCTGTAGGATGACAAATTCAACATTTGCCTTACAGAGATGATGGCTACAAGGAACACCACCTTGTGGGTGGGAGTAGAAAGAAGAATGTTTGATGGCTTCAAGCAGCAGCTTGTGAAGCACAGAGAGAACCAGATTCAGATCTCACAGTCACCCTGGAACAGGAGAAGCTTAAAGTTTGTGTGCGCAACGGTCTCTGAAACAAAATAGAGCATGAAAAAAGACAGGAACCTGACCTTAAGTAGCGTTTAGAGACAATGCTGATCCAGACCCAACTGTTGGAATGAAAGGATTTGTCCCTCAGAGAAACACCGAGGGTGGAAACCTTGAGACACTTGCAATATATAAAGTATCCCTTTCATGTCTGATGACAGTCCTTGTTGGAAAGAGGGTTCCCTAGCTTATAACACCATAGAAATCAGATTGAGATATCCCCATCTCAAAACCTGGGCTTCAAGAGCCATTGCATTAAAGCCAGCAGACAAAGCAGGATGGCAAATCTCTCTGAGACAAAAAAATCCTGATGACCTGGCAGAGCCCACAGAGCATCCACTAGAAGTCTTACCAAGTCACATTCAACATCTGCCTGAGCCAGTCCAGAGCAACGAGGAACACTAGAAGGCCATAAGGGCCTTACAAGATAACCAAAAGGTGTTTACACATTATGCAGGATTTGGATCACCTCACTTTCCTGTTCTTTGGAGTACAATACAGGGATGCCCTCTATACCCCTAAATAATTCGCTCCTGCGATTGAAACATGTCCTTCAGTACTAAGGCCAACCTGGACATTCAAAGCACAAGGGTGGCCAGATACCGACATAAGTTGTGTCTTTTTCAGACAGTGTCTTTTTGTTTCTTACTACTCCACTATCTTGCTTTCAAACCTTATTCAAATCTTAAATGACTTTCAGCTATTTCAGGATTGCTAGTTAACAAAATCCATGATCTTAAGTGTTATATTTACAGAGGATCAAATCCAATCTCTCAAAGATAACTTTCCCTATCGTTGGGTGTCTTCATAAGATTTATCATTGTTAAAGATTTTACATCCAGTTAACCAGTTTTTTTTTACAAATCGTATCTACAACTGAATCCTGGAGGAAAAATGTAATATCTTGGCTGGAAAAGACAACTGTAAATTCAGGGTCCTCCCATTCATAAATTCCCTTCCAGTTATCACAGTCGATTCAACAGGCATGTAAAAGGTTCATGTGGCAAGATTTTAGATGAAGTCTCTAAAAAGATTTTATTTTTCCCAATGGCCAAAGGGAGATCATCAATACCATATATTACTACCTAGCAGCACAAATTACCCCCCTGGCCTCTTTATCATACACTCCATTTTAAAACAGCATCAGAGAATACCTGGTCAGGCTCCTGGCAATAGACACTGTCCTATCGACAGCTCCTGACTCTCAAACAATAATTCAGTGCGCTAGCACTAGCAAAATAATAGGGTTTCTGTAAAATATTCTAGGAGACTACTTACATCCCTTGCAACCCTCACTAACAATCTTTTTCCCCAGGATGCAATGAGCCATGTTGATTTTTGTGGTGGTATAAAACAGATATTCGCTGGGTGCATGATTTGTAAAATTTCTCTTCACTGTAAATCTTCACACCAGGCTCCATCTGTAGAACTAATTATCTTCAAATTTGTAAAAAAGTACAGTCGACCATAAAAGACAATCGCTTTTGACTCTCACCACTTTTAAGCATATATTGCCTGCACGATCCACTTTCTAAAAACGGTATACTATCTTCAATCTATAACTCCCCTTTGGAGGACAATCTGTCATACCCCTACCTTATGTCTTTTGGTGGGAAAAAGACCTGGGCGGACCACTGGAGCCGCACCAGTGGGTCCAAATCTGCGATACAATTGCACATGTATTGTTAAACTCATTTATTGAAGGCAAATATAAGCTTTTGTTTAGGTGTTAAGTGGTAGCTTAAAGATTGGCCAAATTTGTCTAGGGCACCTCAAACCTCTGCTTTCAGGGTTGAGAACCTGGTATTCTAGAACACATTTGGTCAGAATGTGAAAGAACCAAACTTTTATACTAGGGGTTATCAACTAGCTTACATGGTCTTGGGCTTTAGCGTCCCTAAAAATTAACCATTGCAATGCACCGCACACCAATTTAAGCTCCTGACTTATCTTTACATTCACTAAACAGACTTTAGAAAGACCATGTTGGTTTGGAACTCTGGTCACAGGTGAAATAAAAGGTCATGGTACTTTTTAATCAAAAGCTGGCAGCTATCTTACAGGATAAAGTAAAAAAAATTAAATAAAAAGGCATGGAATCCATGTACGATTTAATTCTCCAACCGTTTACCTTCCTGGCATCCCTTCTCACTTTACAAACTATTTCTCTGTTCAATTATTTCTATTTTTTTGGATTTGTCACTTTTGTCATACACAGCCTCCTTGCCTTGGTTTAGGCCTCAGGGATCTTCCCTGTGTTGGGACACTTAAATATTTACAGACCTACTGTAGATATCTAGAGTATGTAGAGTCCCATCCAAAATTAACCTTTCATTATTTGCGTCGTAACTTGAAATATACACAGAATGGTCAAGTGCAGCAATTTGATGTACTCTTATTTGTACTCTCTTATTGTACCCTGTGTTAAGACATTTACACTTGTGCCACTGAAGTTCGATAAATGTATTGAAACAAAGAACTAGAAGACTCCAAGTGGAATTTCTCAACACAAAGGAAGACATTCAGAGTTTTGAGATCCAAGAGAGGGTGGTGCCCTCAGAGAGACTGGAAACTGACTAGCTTGGAGTAAAATTCTTAAAATCTTTCTACCATAGGAAATGGGGTAATGACACATTGGTGCATAAGATCATGGAGGGCACTACAGAAATCTGTTAATCTCTACAGCGACAGGAAATTTTAAGGTGGAAAAGCAAGGAGCAGGAAACAAAACTCCTTCCACAGTGGAAAGATGCGGAAAAGAGGGAAATTTTTAAGGCATCTTTATAGACAGGCCAAGTGCTAAAGCAATGGAAGCTCCTATAGACCTGGAAAGTGTTAAATATGATAAGGGAGTCACTGGAAAGCGCTTTATGTTGAACGTAGGGCTCAAATGTCATTCTCAAGACTATCCATGTCCAGCACAGAGGAATTCAGACACAACACTTTAAATCCAGGCTAAGAACAGCCATGTCATATCGCTGCAATTGAAGAGGCAAGCTTCAGCAGTGATCCTCCTATGACATGAAAAAAAAAAAAAAAAAAATGAGGCATGCTAGTACAGGGGAGGGGATAATCTGGGCTGGATTGCAGTCTTGTTTGCCAGAGTCCAAATATCTTGCAGGAGGTAGCATAACCTGATCGTTATAGACTTCCTGTGTCTCTCAAAGGACAGGAAAGAAAACATTTTTAAAATAAAACACACACAGTATACCAGGATGAATGCACAACAGACTAGGTGGCAGGATTAAAACAAGGTTAAAGTAAATATGACAGTATTGAAAGTCAGTCGAAAGAGCTTACGAGTTTTTTTCCATATAAGTGATAAAATCAGCAATTACACCAAATGCCCTTTATAAGCACTCTTTCAAGGCAGCTCTAATAAGCTAGATTGTCTCAGCATACCAACTAGAACAGGAAGTTGGGGGTTGAAAAGGCCTTTCCTACACCAGCTCCTCATGTTGCCAAATAGAGTTGCATTCAGAGCCAATTATTAAAGAATTCATAAAGGGAAACAGAATTATCAGGGTGCAGTAAAGATTTCCACAAAAGCAGTTACTGTATTTCTGCTCTCTCTTGCCCTCCTATACCTTTATAAATTTACCAGATTAAAACTTGGGTGATAAAAGCCTAGGCAGCCTTTTCAACCAGGTCCACCCGAGGTTAACATGGGTTCCCTGAATAGTGGTTTTTTGAAGCCTGCCAAGTTTTAGCATCAACATCTCACACTAGCCAGCAGTGAAACCTCTCCTCTCATCTCTCAGGTAAGAAACCAATGGTAGTTCTGTAAGAGGGGATCATTCATCCAGTGGACATGTATGCAGTCAATTTCCACTAACCACCAATGCAGGAAAGCCCTTTTACACTGACCACCAATGTAAGTCCTTCTCTATTAGCTACTAATGTAAAATGACAACAATTATCACTGTCTGGTTTCTTTTCTGGCAGTTAATAATTTCGACAACAATTTTTCCTTCTAAAACATGGAGTGTTAAAAAAACGGTAAATTCTGAATGCCAAATACACTAGGTATGCATGTGAAATTTATTTATATTGACAACTAATATTTTTAACAGGTGTTACCTGAGACCTAAAAAAAATTGTTTATCTGTAGTAAAAAGGTTGAGAAAAGCTGATCTAGGGAAATGTCAAATCAAACTCTCACCAGCTATTACATTTATGCAACTTAAAAGGGTAATATGTTATTTAAAAAAAAAATGCAGCTTAAAAGCACAGACACCATCTGAGCAACAAAAATGTTAAAGGGAAACTGATTGTGTAACAATCCCACCCACCGAATGAATAATACAACCCATAAATTATTGTACTTTGGTAAAATTGAGTAATCTAATCACCACCTTAAACCTGTCCATACATGGATCAAATCTCAGCCGGTCCCTGCTGAACCAGCTGAAGTTTGATCCATGTATGGCTGGCTTAAAGTGGTAATCAGATTATTGTATTTTTGGTATCTGCATGGGGTAATACCTGATCATTTTCAGTATACGAATTCCCATATTTCCCTTCATGTGCCCTTATATTTTTTCCCCACCTCTATATGCAAGCCAAGCTGTGCAACAAAAAAAAAAGGACAGACGTCCCAGTTACAGACGATGGGACAAGCCATACAACACTGCCAGGTGGGCTTAGAAAGGCTGGCTTTTATTGATATGGTTTTTAAACTTTGTTCTAAAAGGAAAAAACTTGTTGCTGTAACTGCCTACAAAATGTTACTGGACTTGAGCTTAAGCTTGTCACTTACAGGTCTAAGGAAAATAAGAGGAAAGAGGTGTTTAAGTACTGCAGTTGGAAAACAGTAGCTCTGAAAAAGTGATTTAGACAAACCATATTGAAAAATAAACTGCATAACTTGCATAAAAACTGATGAATATGACATTCAAAAGTGACAGATTCAGGTTAACGCTTTGAAGGTGAGGAGAGAGAACATGTTACTTTTTTTGCTGGTAAAATTTAAAATTTCAGTTAAACTTCTTTGAAAACAAAAGTGACAGATTCTTTGTCAATTACCAAGCATGCATAACCGGTGACTGCTTCACTACAAGGCAGTGGCACACCAAGTAGTAAAGGACATAGCCAGCAACTTGGCTTTCATCCCTGTAAAGCAAGAATAGGCTTGGCCACCTGCTATGCCACATTTTGCACTTGCCAAGAATCCCTAAAAAGAATGCACAAAAAGGAGGAACATTAAATAAAATGGCATGGTCAGATTCTTCACCCCATCAGATGCATTCTTTAAAAAGCTCAACATTAAAATATGCCCCCTTCAGTGGGGCTCCCCCCCATACAGCTAGGGATAAATGTTTTTTGTCAAGGGGAAATAGCAACCATAAATACCCAATTGGGGGGGGGGGGGGGGGGGAAGAAGACAACACAATGGCAAGAGTTCATGTTCAAAAACAGAGTGGACTCGAGTATAGCATAACAGTAATGGTTTTTTTTTTTGTTTTTTGTTTTTTTAGAACACTAGCAATTCACAAAATTATTACAATCATTTCCTTTAAACACCTCTGAACTATACCTAAATTGAGTAACTTAATGACAGCAGTCAAGTGTCCACCTGTTTTACACCAAGTAAAGCTTACCCATTTGTATAGAAATTTCACCAATTGCCCAGGTAGCATTGTTGCATACAGAAATTAAATCAGGGTTTAGGTTTGTTCCTAAGATAGGCATGAAATCCGCTATAAAAAAAAAAAAAAAAAAAAAAAGAAACTAAGTATGTTTAATAAAAATTCTCAAGTATTAAATGTTCTAAGGTTAAAGCAACTGTCACTACTTTTTACATGGTTATCTTTTTTTTTTGTATTATACTTATGTCACCCATGTCTTGCTCTCCTTAACAGTTATGTCAACTGAAGAATCTTCAGCATCTAAAACTTACAAAAAAGTGTTCGAGGCCCAGTCTCCCAAAGTGTGCTGGACACAGCAGTGAGTGGAAATCAGAGGGTGGGAGCCACAGTGCATGGGGTGGAGGATCAGGCATCTTATGCTCCCAGCAGATACTAAAGATTCTTCAGCAGACGTAGCTCTTGAAAACAGTGAAGACCAGAAGTACGGGTGCATGTATAACCCCTTTAATAGAATATTTTTTTGTATATTTATTGTTTGTGACAGAGTGGCTTTAACTGTAATAGGAAAGCATAGTAACATACGTACCAATGCATGATTTGACATGTTGAAAGCATGCCTTGGTAAGGTCTCCCAATAATGCAAAAGAACTTTGCCTCACCTCTGGCATCTTATCCTAGGGAAACAAAGTTTACACTGAGGTTAAGAGGCTGCAATACAAAACGACTTAAGATTTAGGAACAGATGGTAACATTTTCTACTGTTCTGTCACAGGCAGATCTCTTACCTGCATACACTGGTACATTAGAGTCAGGATGTTGCTCCGAGCCACAAGCTGTTCAATGTTACCACCAAGCCCTTCAGCTAGCCCACTCAGTAGATCTAGGGCCACAATCATAAAATCTTTATCTGGAGACTCGTACTGGTCCGGCTGAGCATTGTGCATCTGAAATTAAATAAAATGTTGCTACTTTTTATAGATATAAAAACCAGGGGGGGGGGGGGGGGGGGGTCATGGCTGTGCCCGCTGAGAGTAAATAAAGCTTCCTGGGTATTAAGGGAAGAAACATTTAGTGCCAGTGGGAGGAATAATGCCCCATTGTTGATGTCAGTAGCAGAAATAATGCCTCAAGGACTGGATAAAGGCAAGTAAAAGGGCCGCAGTTTAGAGACCACCGGTTAAAATCATTGTTTTTTTCTTTAATTCAAGGAGATTGCTGTTTCTGAAGTGATTAAACTACAGAAATTCTGTAAAAACCATAACTGTACAAAATTGCATTCTATATCAACTGGAACACACTACCCCAATTTATCAGACTATCGCCTACCCTGCTCACTTTTAGGCGATCTCTGAAAACGTCTCTCTTCAGCTAATAATGGAATCTTCTACTCTTCCAACCAGTCCATTCCCCACAGTTACTACCTTTTGTACCACTAGCCCCTCCCTCCTAGATTGTAAGCTCCAAGGAGCAGGGCCCTCCTATCCCTCTTGTATTGAACTGTATTGTCTCCCGTTATATTGTAAAGCACTGAGCAAACTGTTGGCGCTATATAAATCCTGTATAATAATAATTACAGTGGAACATGACACTACAATTATGTTTTTTATTTTTATCTACATACATACTATATAGCCAAATGCCTGAGGAACGCCTGACCATCACATATACACTATATTACCAAAAGTATTGAGACACCCCTCCAAATCATTGGATTCATGTGTTCTAATCACCTCCATGGCCACAGGTGTATAAAATCAAGCAACTAGGTATGCAGACTGCTTCTACAAACATATGTGAAAGAATTGGTCGCTCTCAGGAGCTCAATGAATTCAACAAGGGTACCACACATGATAGGTTGCCACCTGTGCAATTCCATCTGTGAAATTTCCTTGCTACTAAATATTCCAACTGTTAGTGGTATTATAACAAAGTGGAAGCAACTGGGAACAACAGTAACTCAGCCATGAAGTGGTAGGCCACGTAAAATGACAGGAGCGGGGTCAGCGCATGCTGCAGCGCAGAAGTCGCCAACAGTCTGCAGAGTCAATAGGTAAATACCTCCAAACTTTGTGTGGCCTTCAGATTACCACAACAGTGCGTAGAG
The DNA here is from genome assembly GCF_062004578.1 of Staurois parvus. Classification (NCBI taxonomy): domain Eukaryota; kingdom Metazoa; phylum Chordata; class Amphibia; order Anura; family Ranidae; genus Staurois; species Staurois parvus. Next base: position 1,615,717 of record NW_028318262.1, on the reverse strand, counting down.
AGCTTCATGACATGGGTTTCCAAGGTCGAGCAGCTGCATCCAAGCCTTACTTCAAGTGCAAAGCAAAGTGTTGGATGCAGTGGCGTAAAGCACGTCGCCATTGGACTATAGAGCAGTGGAGAGGTGTTCTCTGGAGTGACGAATCACGCTTCTCTGTCTGGCAATCTGATGGATGTATCTGGGTTTGGCGGTTGCCAGGAGAATGGTACTTGCCTGACTGCATTGTGCCAAGCGTAAAGTTTGGTGGAGGGGGGATTATGGTGTGGGGTTGTTTTTCAGGGGTTGGGCTTGGCTCCTTCATTCCAATGAAGGGAACTCCTAAGGCATTAGCATACCAAGACCTTTTGGACGATTTAATGCTCCCAACTTTGTGGGAACAGTTTGGGGATGCCCCCTTCCTGTTCCAACAGGACTGACTGGGGTGGAGGAATTTGTCTGGCCTGACCTCGACTCGATAGAACACCTTTAGGGTGAATTAGAGTGGAAACTGCGAGCAAGGCATTCTCGTCCGAAAGCCGTGCCTAACCTCACAAATGAGCTTCTGGAAGAATGGTCAAACATTCCCATAGACACACTCCTAAACCTTGTGGACAGCCTTCCCAGAAGAGTTGAAGCTGTTAATTATTATTATACAGTATTTATATAGCGCCAAAGGGTTTGCTCAGCGCTGTACATTAGCGTGGGGGACAGAACATGAGACAAAACAGTACAATACAATACACGAGGGGTTCGAGGGCCCTGCTATTTCGAGCTTACAATCTAGGAGGGAGGGGATAGTGGTACAGGAGGAAGTGGCTGTGGGGGATGGAGTGGTAGGAGTAGTGGAGATCGGTTGTTAGGTTAGGGTGGGGTAGGCTTCCCTGAAGAGATGGGTTTTTAGGGTGCGCCTGAAAGTGAGGAGGGTAGGTAACAGTCTGATGGATTGGGGTAGGGAGTTCCAGAGGATGGGGGAAGTCCTGGAGAAGTCCTGCAGTCGGGAGTGGGAGGAGGAGACTAGGGAGCTGGAGAGTAGGAGGTCCTGTGAGGAGCGAAGGGCACGGGTAGGGTGGTATTTGGGGCAGCGTTGTGAATGGCTTTGTATGTCAGAGTTAGTAGTTTGAATTTAATGCGTTGGGCAATCGGGAGCCAGTGAAGGGATTGGCAGAGGGGGGTGGCAGAAGTGGAGCGGTTGGTGAGATGGATGAGTCTAGCCGCTGAGTTCAGGATAGACTGGAGTGGGGATAGCATTTGTTTGGGTAGGCCAGTGAGAAGGGAGTTGCAGTAGTCCAGGCGTGAGATAATGAGGGAGTGTACAAGTTGTTTAGTAGTGTCTGGGGTGAGGAACGTACGTATCTTGGAGATGTTGCGAAGGTGGAGCCTGCATGACTTTGATAGTGATTGGACATGAGGTTGGAAGGAAAGGTTTGAGTCCAGGGTGACACCCAGGACTTTGGCGTGTGGGGTGGGATTGATGGTGGCGTTGCTAGTCGTGATTGAGAGGATGGGGGGCGCGGGCTGGGGGGAAAACTAGGACCTCGGTTTTGGACCGGTTTAACTTGAGGAAATGGAACGACATCCAGTCAATGTTGTTCAGGAGGTGGGCGATGCTGCAAAGGGTGGGCCAACTCAATATTGAACCCTACGGACTAAGACTGGGATGTCATTAAAGTTCATAGGCGTGTAAAGGTAGGCGTCCCAATACTTTTGGCAATATAGCGTATATCAGCCTGTTGGACATTCCAAAACTATGAGCAATAATAACAGTTTCTGCCCCACTTTGTAGGTTTAACACTCTTCTTTCATCAGACTTTGGGGTGTCTGTGAGAATTTACAGCCATTCAAAAAAATTTAAATAAATAGTGAGGTAAGGTACGGATGTTGGTAGAGAAGACCTGGTTCACAATCAGCATTCCAATCATTACAAGGATGTTTAGTAGGGTGGAGGTTAAGTCTCTGGGCAGGGCACCAAAGTGCCCAGGCACCATTATGCTGGAACAGAAAATGGCCTTCCCCAAACTGCTGCCACACGGTTGGATAGCGATAGTCATTTAAAATGTCTTATAACATGCAAGCATTATGAGGTACCCAGAACAATTTATGCTATAACATATTTCCAATGTTGTAGAAAACCTGGCAGGCATCACTATCAAGATGCAAGACCTCATGGAAAAAAATTACTGCAGTATGCACTAAAAGCCCCATATTTTATATAAACAAGCACACTTGACGCAGATATTAAGAGTTCAAGAAAAACTGTAGCAAAGACAGACGCAGCCTTTTAGTATGCCATTGTGTAAACGTATGTTAATAAAACATTACCATTGCTTGTTGAAGAGTCTTTTGTACCAAGTTCACACAACGCTGGTATACAGGTTCACAGTATGGTAAGAAACCAGACTGAAGTGCAGTAGCAACAGAAGATAGGCACTGAAACATAATGAAAAATATACACAAGATTACTTTTTGTGCAAGAGCACATAGTATTGTGATCTCTTTAACTTTTCAGGTGAACAGTCTTAACTTTCCAAACCTATTTCACATAATGGACAGTGCAATACTTATCTCCCGATGCTTTCTTGAAAAACCTTACACATAGATGTGTCTTATACTTTCACTCTGAGCCATTAAAAAAAAAAAAAAAAAAAAAAAACACGTTCTGCAAAAAAAATTAATATTGATACTTACAGGGGAAAAAACCCCCCAAAAAACCTATATGGACCCATCATTAAACCCACGGTATTTTCAGCTTTGCAAATTTAGCACAATGAAAACATTCCCTAGCAAGCCATTAGTCAAAATTCTTACTCCAACAAACTTTAATACTGCTGACTCCTGTTCTCAGTGCCGCTTCCCTGAACCTGTAGTCTTCACAGGACAGTCCACCTTACACCAGTCTGTTAGCATGGGAGGGGCAGAGGAGTGTTTCCCTGTTGATGCACACAGTGTAGGGAAACATAACTAGTCCCTGCATGAAAGAGTGACTTCAAAAGACTCTTCAAGAGAAAGGAACCACCCTGAAACAGGGACTGGGTACTGTGCAATGCACCTAAGAGGACAAACACCTAAATCTGACCTAGATGTGAAAAAGACCCCTATAAGATAGGGGACACTACTAATGAGCAAGGAGAGAACACACAGTCAACCTGATGCTAAAGTGTTACTAAACCCACTACAGTAAAATCAGCCTATATATCCAGTAGAGCATGCTTGTTATATGCACTGTGCAACCTAAGGAGTTAATCCTCATTGTGAAAAAAATAATTTTTGATCATGTCCTCTCTAAACCTTCCCTCCTACTGTCCCCAATCCATCTGCTGATGGAACAGAGACTTGGGGGCCAGTTGAACATGCTCAGTTTGGTGTGTATTGCTATTGCTGAGTTTTCTTTTCTTGGGAGAGTGCATATGATCAGCACAGTGCCAATCAGCACTGTCAAGACAGAGGGTCACGTGTTATGCAGCTTCATAGAAGAGAATTAAAACTCCTCCAACAAGCTTTAACCAGTGCTCTGCTGGACACATAGAAGTCACAAGACTGCTTTAAATGCTGAGTGGAAAAGGTATTTATCAGTGTCTACTTACTAAAATAATATCTGTGTACTGTTGGAGACCTGATATAGTGAATAGATCAGAATGGAGGAAATCACCACCAGATGGGAATGAACACTACCAAGCCTGAACCAGTGAGAGACAAGGCAAAAATCAGCCAAAACAGGTATAAGATACACAAATTTTTTTTGTCTTTCAGCAATTGGCTGCAGCGGCTATCAAATTAAAGTTTTCCAGCAGTCCCTTTTTACAGGAGTCGGTCTGCCGATTGACCTATGTAAAATGGAGGACCACAGATTGAAATTTGGCCAGTCCCAGCTGAAACAAATGAATTGCGATACATGTATACCCAGCTTAACACCTGGGGGTGTTTCAAGTGTCTGGTAGAAGAGTTCAACAGTGCTAGTCTTACCCCTAGTACAGAAAGTAACTTTCAGCAAGTTAAGAAAAAACAGACTCAAACACCTGTATCCTTTTAACATCTAGTTAGTAACTAGGAAGACCTTGGGATAACGGATCTGGCCTGTTGGGAAAAGACCAAATGGTCCTTGCCAGAAGTCTGAGTATGTTTGCGTAACAGGTTCTTCAGGGCCAATTTGCTGCCAGACTAATCACAGTCTTCCTTCCTTGTTTTATTTTGTGTGAGGAAAGAAAGATTTTCCTACTGTCAAAGCTGAAGCGGTCATCAACCAAGACAAGTACTTTCTTGCTTGGGCTGTAGGAGCATGGGGAGACCTAGGAAAAGAGCTAGTTTTTTTCCATGTTGACTGGATGTTTAGTTGGAGTGTTCTTAAATGGAATTGGGTAAAAAGTACTGCGTCAAAAGAGGCCACCATTAGGTCCAAAACTCACTATAAGGATTTCTTTTGGATCCAAGTTCTCGAGCACAACCTCAAAGAACTTTCTTTCTGGAAGAAAGACCTTTGCCAAGGATGTTTTCAGGATAAGACCCAAGGAGGGCCAGAGAGTAGATTTGTTAAAGGTGATCACTAGAGATGAGCGAATTTTTCAAAAATTCGATTCGGCTGATTCGGCGAATTCCAGGAAGAAATTCGATTCGATGCGAATTAATTCGCTACGAACTTAACTTATAAAAAGGGTTTCTAGGCTTCAGAGAGCCTTTAAATTAGTGCAGAACACTGTACCTTTAATTTAAATGCCCTTGGAGATGGAGAAGGAGAAGGAGAAGGATGAGAAGAAGGAGAAGGAGAAGGATGAGAAGAAGGAGAAGGATGAGAAGAAGGAGAAGGAGAAGGATGAGAAGCAGGATGAGAAGAAGGAGAAGGATGAGAAGAAGAAGGATGAGAAGAAGGAGAAGGATGAGAAGAAGGAGAAGGAGAAGGATGAGGAGAAGGAGAAGGATGGGAAGAAGGAGAAGGATGAGAAGAAGGAGAAGGATGAGAAGAAGGATGAGAAGAAGGATGAGAAGAAGGATGAGAAGAAGGATGAGAAGAAGGATGAGAAGAAGGATGAGAAGAAGGATGAGAAGAAGGAGGAGAAGGAGAAGGAGAAGGAGAAGGACGAGAAGAAGGATGAGAAGAAGGAGAAGGATGAGAAGAAGGAGAAGGATGAGAAGAAGGAGAAGGATGAGAAGAAGGAGAAGGATGAGAAGAAGGAGAAGGATGAGAAGAAGGAGAAGGATGAGAAGAAGGAGAAGGATGAGAAGAAGGAGAAGGATGAGAAGAAGGACAGTTCTGTGACCGTTTCTGTCTATTTCTGACAGTTCTGGGACATTCACTCCATACAGCGGTTTCAACCGCTGTATTGAGGGAATGTCCCAGAACTGTCAGAAATAGTCTATTTCTGACAGTTCTGGGACATTCCCTCCATACAGCGGTTTCAACCGCTGTATGGAGGGAATGTCCCAGAACTGTCAGAAATAGTCTATTTCTGACAGTTCTGGGACATTCACTCCATACAGCGGTTGAAACATTGTATCTATTTGTTTCCATAAATGACATTCTGCAGATACACTTAGAGGAGCTCTGCAGATACACTTTTTGCCGGCTTGGAATTATTCTTATTTTCATCCTACTTCTTCTTCATCCTCATCCTCAGAAGAAGAAGAAGAGGATGAGGATGAAGAAGAAGAAGAAGTAGGATGAAAATAAGAGTAATTCCAAGCCGGCAAAAAGTGTATGTGCAGAGTTCCTCTATTCTGCAGATACACTTAGAGGAGCTCTGCAGATACACTTAGAGGAGCTCTGCACATACACTTTTTGCCGGCTTGGAATTATTCTTATTTTCATCCTACTTCTTCTTCTTCTTCTTCATCCTCATCTTCTTCTTCTGAGGATGAGGATGAAGAAGAAGAAGAAGAAGTAGGATGAAAATAAGATTAATTCCAAGCCGGCAAAAAGTGTATGTGCAGAGCTCCTCTAAGTGTATCTGCAGAGCTCCTCTAAGTGTATCGGCAGAATAGAGGAACTCTGCACATACACTTTTTGTCGGCTTGGAATTATTCTTATTTTCATCCTACTTCTTCTTCTTCTTCTTCATCCTCATCCTCTTCTTCTTCTTCTGAGGATGAGGATGAAGAAGAAGAAGTAGGATGAAAATAAGATTAATTCCAAGCCGGCAAAAAGTGTATGTGCAGAGCTCCTCTAAGTGTATCTGCAGAGCTCCTCTAAGTGTATCTGCAGAATAGAGGAACTCTGCACATACACTTTTTGCCGGCTTGGAATTATTCTTATTTTCATCCTACTTCTTCTTCTTCTTCTTCATCCTCATCCTCTTCTTCTGAGGATGAGGATGAGGATGAAGAAGTAGAAGAAGAAGAAGTAGGATGAAAATAAGAATTCCAAACCGGCAAAAAGTGTATGTGCAGAGTTCCTCTATTTCTGACAGTTCTCTGACAGCTTCTTCACATGTACAGCGGTTGAAACATCTGTATCCTAAATGGAAACTAATAGATACAATGTTTCAACCGCTGTACATGTGTTCCTTCTGTCAGAGAACTGTCAGAAATAGCGGAGCTCTCTGCAGGGACACTTTTGCCGGCTGATCGGGAAAAATCCGATTCGCGCACCCGAAGTAGGCAAATATTCGGATTCGACGCGAATCGAATTTTTCCTGAAATTCATATCGAATTCCGGTTCGCCTGCTTCGATTCGCTCATTTCTAGTGATCACCCAGCCTGAAGCGGTCTTTTGGATATTTTCTGAGAGTAGTAAGGGAGGTGAATTCTTCAGGATAAGGTCATCTATTTAGCCTTAAAGAGAGAAGCAGCGACGACTAAGTACAGCACTGTAAGCAAATTATTTCCACAAAACTGGCAACTCACAATAGTAGTAGTCAAATGAGCGCTTGTCAAACTAGTGTCAACCACTGTGCAACTCTTGGCCGGTCCCAATGCGGACAGGTCTCCAATACACTGTCCTTGGCAGTGCTGGTGGTTCCCAGTACTTCCTGATCAGTGTGGATCCACAGGGCAGGCAGGAGTGATGTCAGCTCCAGGAACAGCAGCAGTAGACGTGGCACGCATGCTCCTTCATTAGGCCATAGAGAGAGCATATATTGGCAAATGATAGTGGCGGACTATAGGGCCCAGCCAACTCAGAGAGGCCCAAGTGTCATCATAGGTTAGTACAAAAAACACATCACGCCTCCCTAACTTAAACAAATTAGACTAAGCGCTCTTAAATTACAATAAATAAAATACAACATATAAGGAGGATATTATAGGAAAATTATGCAAATTAGGTATGTATCTCACTATATCTTGGAAAATGACTGAACATTTCTGTCATAATTAAATAATTGTTCTTCATAAATAAAGGCCAAAATGTATTCTGCTACATTTCTTTGGTGAAAATAACCCAAATCAGTATTTATCTGTAAGAAATTAGTGTGTAAGAAAGTTATAGAGTCCAAAAACTATGGTATATATCTGAAAATCCATAAATCCTGAAGGACAATCTAATTTCCTGAGGCCCAAAAATGTCAGGACAGTACAGATATTCACCAAATTACCCTTTTTTACAAAGTAGACAGTCCAAAGTATTGAGTAAGAAGCATGGCACGTTTTTTGAAGTTGTAATTTATCATACTTTTTTTTGAAAATTAAGAAATCTAAAAATTTTCACAATCAGTGCAGTACAGCGTCATCATATAACTGGTGTGGCGGTGATCAGGAACACTTACTGGCGACAGTAGGAAAAAACCCAATTCTCATGTGACCTGTTGTGATTGGTCACAGCAGTCACATGATACTGGCAACAGGCCGGTACACAGATCTGTCATTGGCTGTGTCCGAGGGTCACAGCCTGTGATAGATCACAACACAGCACAGGCCTGCGCGGGGAGTGATCTTGGTGGACGTTATATGACACCCACCTAGATCGCCGAGAGTCTCGCTCACCCGTCATTTTGTTATTAGCTGAGTGGGAACTGGTTAAAAGGCTTTTTTTAAAAAGTTTTTTTGGAAGAAGGATCATTATTACGTACAGTTAGAGGTTTAGGACAGAGACCGTGAGGTCAACCAGAGGAATAACCCATTTTTGTTCAAGCACTTGTTGCACTGAGCAGAATTCAGCAATGATTTTTAAGGGCATAAAAAAAACCTTTCATGAATGACCTAGTCATTATAGACTGCACATTCTATCTGTTCATAAACGGGAAATATTTTGCAAGTTTTTGTAGGCCTCTCTGTACCGGAAGCGACATGGTGAAAGAAAAGAGTCAACCTGTACTATGCCCAAGTTTTTCCAGACAGAGGAAATTAGCTTTTCAACATTACAATGCATCTTGTATGAAGCTCCCTCTTCAATACAGTGACAATGTGGGGGAGAGAATCTTCTATAGCTTCCTCCAATGCTGTCCTGACATCCTCGTCATTCCCCCTTTTCCATATTCCTCTAGGACAGGCATACCAGGGTCTGACTCAGGCTGAACAGGGGTAGAAGAGGGAGGGCTTTTCTGAGCTCTGGATAAAGATGGTTGCATTAGGGCTTTAACTTGTCAAAGGTATTGGGAGAAATTAGAGGATTACATGAGCACCTGCCTGAAGAAAAGGCACAATAAGAAAGTAAAGCAGTGTGGACAAAGGTAAACTGGTTGCAGTTGTAAGATATTTTCTGTAGAGGGGGCCTCTTTAAGGGTTACCCTGGGTCAGACGCTGATGAAGACTAGACTGCAGAAAGGCCAGAATATGAACAGGGTATTCCCTGGGTCTCAGCGGTAGATTTTCTTACAGAGTAAGGTGGAAATCCGAAATACTGAAACCCAGGAAGGATAAGTGGTAACTACGTTGTTAATGTCAGTGACTGAGAAGTAAGATGGTATAGGTGTCTTCACGCAAGGAAGTTTTGGTCTGTTTGGAAGACGCCAAAGCTCGTCCACCAGGAGACCGCATATATGTCTGTTTACAGTGTCTGCTGGTTTGAAGTGCTCTACATTATCATTAGAGTATTAGGGTAGATTACATATATCCTTTATACTTTCTTTTTGGGGATGTGCTTTCCTCTGGTCCCTGACAGCGCCTCCTCTCTTTTCATGCCCTGAAAACATGGCTATCCACATGATTGCATGTGGAAGGATTTTATCATACCTTCTTTTAGTATGATATACGCTAGATTGATTACCTTTCATTAACCCCTGAAGATGTTGGAAATATTCAACAGGTTTACTATAAATGTACTTTTAGAAGATGTTGCTCTAGTTACTTAAAATGATATACAGCAACAAGGGGAATAGACGCATGGTGGTGTAGTGCTTAAGAGGTTTTACTTTGTGCGAGTTGGACTGTGTACAGTTTTAAGACTGTTCAAATGAAATCTATCGATTTTTTATTACAGTGTATGCACAAGTACTTTTATGACTTCTCTAGTACACTGAAAGTCCCTTAATCTTTTTCTTCTATATATAACTAAAGAAAAAAAAGACCACTATACAATCTCTTTAGACATCACTATTCACCTTTAATTCCAAGACTGGAGGGACGCACACAAAACCATGCATGCTTAATTCAGACCAACCTTAAACAAGATGTTAGGTAAATAACCAAAAGAAGCCTTACCTCAAGTAAAGGGAAAAGATCTTTGTCTTCATCCTTTAAAACATTCCATTTTTGAATAAGTGGAGGCATCAGCATCTGAATATATTCCTATGGCAAAAGAAAATGATTAAATTAGGCAATATCTATAACCACTTCTGCCCCAAGGCATTTCTAGCACTTTTCTTGTTTACATTTTAAAAACAGTATTTTTTTGCTAGATAATGACTCTTGGAACCCCCAAATATTTTTTTTTAAAGCAGAGATTTGATGGTTTTTGCTTTTTTTATGTCACAGGATTTGAGCAGTGGTTTTTTTTCAAACGCGATTATTGGTAAAAAATACTTTGCATTTTTGCAAAAAAAAATAAAATGTATTTTTGTTGTGAAAGATAATGTTGCGCCGCGTAGATACCAATTATGTCACACTTCAAAATTGCGCCCACCTGTGCAATGGCTAGAATTACTGTCCATGATCAGATGATCTTGGCGATACCTCACACGTGTGGAACAATTGCTGTTTGCATGCATGCAGGACCAACCTGTGCATTCACTTTTGCATGCGGGCACTTTTAACTTTTTTTTTTTATTTTTTTAACTGTCCCTTTATTTTTATTTTTTTTCAATCACATCCCCTGTGACAGCAATAGACATGTGACGTGTATTTTTATGGAGGAATCTGGTGTTTATGAGACCCCAAATCCCTCCTCTGCACTTGAAAGCATTCAAAACACAAAGATCTGTGTTTTTGAATGCTTTCAGATTTTTAAAAGTAGTGCTGAAAGTTTACAGGAAGTGATGTCAGGTCATTGCTTCCAGTTTACAATAAAAGAGGGCCGATCAAAGCTGATTCCAGGTCTGCTGGGACGAGAGTTTCTGAGAAAGCGGAGGTGTGCCTAACTACGCCTAATGGTAAGGGTAGGGTGGAGCCTATCTGGTGACGTCACGCCGTTCGGGCCACGTGGAGGCCAGCGGCCATCTTTACTGCTTTTTTTTTTGCTGATTCCCTCCCCTTTCAAGGTGGATCCCTGTTTTGGTGCCCAATACCTGCCACTGTGAGTTTTACATGCTGGATGGCTTAGTATCTATGATACCTGGATCATGACCCCCTGCTAGATGGATGAGTAATAGCACTTGGAGAGAGATGACATGCTGATCGCCTGTCGTGCTGCTGGTTTGCCAGATGATCTCCTGATTCTTGCCTTTTCCAGATCCTGATGACCAGGAGTGGTCTGACAACTCAAAAGGCACATACATTTGCGCTATCTGGTTAGTGCAATATATAGACATTCACAGTCACGGGAGTCACTGTTTTCACCTTTATTTGAATATTGGACATTATATCATTACTTTGCGCAATTTCATATCCAATTTACTATATGTCACTTATTGCACTTTAAATGTCACCATCATAGACGTTTTACACTTGCTATTACATTAGCTCTCCACAGCGCATTTATATGAATATATGGCACATTGTCTATTTTTACTTATATCTTTCAATATAGAGCTGCATTTTCTGACAGTACTTGTTCCTCATGACAATATACTCCTGATAAAAAAATAACTTCTTTAACCAAAGCCGTACTTAAATAAGGTTTTAACATTGCACTGTTTATCTCCTACTCATCTCCCTGCCTGTCTCCAGCACCACACCTGGAGTCTAGGAAGGAGGGGAGAGACCTTGCAGTGTGACAAGCACCGATTGGGTGCCCATCAGGAGAAGGGCGTGCCGGGCTCTCAGTGTTCAGCAGAAGCACATCTGGTGAGTAAATGAAGCTCCAGCCCAAATGAGGGGGGACAACAAAAAAAACCCTCTATTACTTCAGGTAACCTTCCCACACGGAAGCACTTGATTTGGCTGCTCAGCATGCTCTTGTACTAAGCATTCAAGTCTGCTCCATTAGACCTCATTTACACCTGGGCATTTTAGGACTGAGGCAGAATCACTGCTATTCTGTCCGCAATCTCGAAACACACTGCAAGTTGCAGGTTCTGGTGCCATTATTCTCAATGGCACTGAAAATGTGGTGCAGTTTTTCCACGACTGTCGCGCGATTTAATACATCATGTGAAGCTTGGTGCCCAAAAGAAGCTCCTGCTCATTTTTGGGAAACAAGCTTCACATAATGCCATTTGCCATGATAAACTGCAGCAAAACCAAATAGCATTTTAGGTGCCATTAGAAATTATGCCACCTGAACCAGCGTTGTGATTGTAGTGTGCTTTAAGAACGCGGGCAGAATCACAATGATTCTGCAGTGAGCCCAAAACGCCTAGGTGTGAACAGAAACTTAGCCCTGATTCACACCAATGCGAATCTGATGTGATCCGAAAGGCACAGATTCACATGGCATCTAAAAATACATTGTTTTCTATGAAGAACCTTTACATCTTCACTTGCCCAGCACCCGGAACTGCATGCCCCGGGTGTCAGGCGAAATGATTTGTACATCCTCGTAACTGCATTAAAATAAAATCCATCTTCTCTGAGGATTGGATTTAATCTTCCTTTGTGGAGCTGATTTTGGGCTTGCACATCCAGGTTAGATCTCTACATGAACATATGATGGGTGAGTTGGTCATTACAAACTTTCTATTAATATACAGTATTCAATAAATCGAGGAAAAACAAAAAACTTGATAGCTATAAAGTCAACTGTTTGCACCCAGATACAAAATACTTATACAATGATTGGCAGAAGAGTTAAAATGGTTGTAAACCCCCTACATGTACCCACTGAAGTGACTAGCCTCAGGGGAAACAAATCATCCTACAAACATTGTACATGTTAATTTGCAGCCTTTTCTCCTCTACATTCTCCTAAAACACACAGACCAAAGGCTATTTCTCAGTAGTAGAACACAGGGGGCAGAGATCGGATATTTTACACTGCAGAGCTAGAGCACAGTGCTCAGTGAAAACTTTGTATGGACACACCCCCCTTTACACACGGATAGGGAAATGTACACAGTTCAGGATGTACGCTGTGTGCTAGGGGGGAGGGGTGTCAGTGTGACTCATGCAGATAGAGGGAAGAATGATCAGGGAAAAAGGACACTTTGTGCTATGGATGGACGCAAACACACACTATAGAAGGATATGCTTTGTTCATGTTTCATGTGAGAGGTTTACAACCACTTTAACCTATATTAGACTCAAAAGGTCTCATGACAAAAGGTATCTCTATATGATCCAGACCACTTCAGACACTGCACACATGCCAATGTTCAGCAAGGGTAAACAGAATTCCCGGTGATGCTTCAGCATTATACTTGTGCATAGGAGGTTTCTGAAGCTCAGACGTAAAAACAGTTATATTGCACTATGCTGATATATGTCAAAATTACCAATTCCTAAAGTTTTTAATACAAAACAAAAGCAGCCAGTGAAAAAACTGACAGGAAGAAGTGAATGTACTCACTGGCTTATTTAAGTGATGTCCAACGGAATCCGCTAACGTTCCTATAGCATCATAAAGGATGAGAAGGTTTTTGTGCTGGTATTTACTGAATGCAAAGACCAATGTATCCAGAATGTAAGCTAAGTAGGGAACAAGCTCTGTACAAGCTTCCTCTTCTAAAGTAGCAAAGGCACTAGAGAAACACAAAAATGAAATGGTATTCAAAACACATCAGGAATATTATACCACAGTGTTTAGGCTTTGTATACACCAGCATCAGATGCCACTTCACATCTAGCACTCTTCTTTTGCTTCATCAAGTAAATGGCTCCTCCTGCAGTCAATCAAATCCTAGGAGTGGGGCCCAGCTACGCTGTGTCCCCCTGGGCACACAGCCCAGCTCGGGAGCAAGCCCGCACATTTGCCCCCATATCAAGCACTTGCTATGGGGGCAGACACAAGAGACGTAGCCAAGAGCACAGTGGGAAACCCCAAAAGAGAAGGTTCAGACAGCTCTGTGCAAAACCATTGCACAGAGCAGGTAAACCATTTATTTTTTTTTTAATGCAATCATTTTAATTACAGTCAAACGATGGCAGTTCCCATATTTCTCACAGCAGATTCATTGAGCTTAATTCACTGTTTCTCACGCCAACATCAATTTTACAGAACTTTATAATAAATTAGTAGTTCTAGGATGATGAAAAAATCGACCACAGTATCTTATTGCTTAGAACCACCACAGTATTAGTGTTAGAAATTACTATGCATTATCATCAAAGTGTAAGATGAATATCTCATAATTTTGAACAAAAACATTTGTTACAAAAAATACACCAAAAGTAAGCATACCTGCAAGCAGCTTCTTGTACTCGCTTGTTGCTGTCAAGAATGCGTTTTAGCAGCTCTGTCATTAATGGCTTTAAATACATGTCTGGGGGCTGGCTGACTACCCAGTGTGCATAGCGGCTAAGGGTCCAGCAAGTAATGGAACGAACAAGAGCCTTCTTATCAGCAAGGCACTGAATAAGATGGGGGATCAGCTCAGGAAGGTAAGGAATCATACCCTGCATGCAACCTAGAACACAAAACATTAGTAATCATTAATAGGTACTCTTATACATTTCATCACCATCTTGAAAAAGTTGCTGTTTCCCCCTTTACACATTTCAAGCCATCCATAGAGTGAAAGTGGGGAGAAAATGTCAAAATGGTCTTCATGATTTGGTTTATGCAAGCTTCATTCCCATCACAGCTTAAAAGCCCAAATGAATCTTCAGTTTAAATGGTCTCTAAACACATCCCCGGTGCACCAAAACAAATAGGCGATCGATATCTTAGAGTGCATTTTTCCATCTAAAGTAGCCAGAAATCTTCTGTCCTGCAGGCTTGAAGCAGAGAAGGACCCTTGCTCTCTGTGGGTAGGCAGAAATGTCTCTGCAGAGACCCAACACACCCCTGCTACCTCATAACCAGAGCGCTCCAAACAGAGTGTACGTCAGAACTCACCAGAGAGAATTCTGCTTTCACACAGAGCACAAAGGATCCCAATCTACAGCTCCCAGCAGGGGACATGCTTTTCTGCTCAGGATACATGAATAAAACTGGAAGACATTGAACACTTTGTTTTGAAGCACCTGGAATGTATTTAGCAGATTTAACCTAATGCAGGGTACACACTGAAAGGAAAAAAAAAAACCTGACAGATTGCTGTACTAACATCGCTTTTGTTAGTACAGCAATCTTCCCCGCTGATGAGCTATTGTGTTTTGAAGGGCGAGGGCGGGGGTTGGGGGCAAAGGGACCGCCCCAATGCTTCTTCAGGGGGTTATCAGGATGTGGTGTTCTTAGCAACCCTTTACATTATGTCTTATAACACCAGAAATAATGACTGTCTAATCCAGCAATGGGCAAACTACGGCCCGCGGGCCGTATACGGCCCGGCGGACCTTTTAATCCGGCCCGCGGAGCTAGGCTCCCGCTAGGCTCCTCTCAGTCCGCCCTGAAGACTGGTGTAGCATGAAAATCTGTCTCCTATGAGGATCTGTCCCCCTCGACGTATCTGCGCATGTGCCGGAGATCGCCGATCGGCTGCTAATGCCTGAAACTGGCACATGCGCAGATACGTCGAGGGGGACAGATCCTCATAGGAGACAGATTTTCATGCTACATGAAAATCTGGGAAGACGGGAAGACGGTGAGAGGAACGCGCGGAGCAAAGGTAAGTGAATTGACACAGGGGGGACTTGGGGACTTAATATGGGGGATGAATTAATATGGGGAATGAATTACTATAGGGGGGATGAATTACTATATGGGGGATGAATTACTATATGGGGGATGAATTACTATATGGGGAATGAATTACTATATGGGGAATGAATTACTATATGGGGAATGAATTACTATATGGGGGATGAATTACTATATGGGGAATGAATTACTATATGGGGAATGAATTACTATGGGGGATGAATTACTATGGGGGATGAATTACTATATGGGGGATGAATTACTATATGGGGGATGAATTACTATAGGGGGGATGAATTACTATATGGGGGATGAATTACTATAGGGGGGATGAATTACTATAGGGGGGATGAATTACTATGGGGGATGAATTACTATATGGGGGATGAATTACTATATGGGGGATGAATTACTATATGGGGGATGAATTACTATATGGGGGATGAATTACTATATGGGGGATGAACTACTATATGGGGGATGAACTACTATATGGGGGATGAATTACTATGGGGGATGAATTACTATATGGGGGATGAATTACTATATGGGGGATGAATTACTATATGGGGGATGAATTACTATAGGGGGGATGAATTACTATATGGGGGATTAATTACTATGCTTACTATGGGGGAATATTACTATACTTACTATGGATGACATATACACATCATTCATCTACTCTTGGTCCGGCCCCCGGGTCCAATATATGAACCCATTGCGGCCCTCAAGTCAAAAAGTTTTCCCACCCCTGGTCTAATCAGTCTACTAGTTATTTGCAGAGTGGTTAGCTTCCTTGTCATGCCAACTCCTGCCTGTGACAGTCTCTTCTTCAGAAAGCAGATGTCATTGAAGTGGTAAAGAATGGGAAGGTGGTAGAACTAGGCACTCAAACTTTCAATTTGCAGTTTTGCTGCTTTACTTGCTTCACAAAATTAATAAGCATGCAGATTTATTAATTGAAATTACATCAAACAACAAAAGTCTGCACTATGCATTGGAATCTGAGATATCGCCATTTCCATTGCATAATGCAGATTTGGCAGACATTTGTAATTTCAATGGTCAACATACTTATCAACTTTGTGAAGGAAGTAAAACTGACAGATTAAAGCAGCAACACTGCAGAATGAATGTTGGTCATGAGTGCCTTGCTCTACCACCTTCCCATTCTTTACCAAGGAGGCACATTGCAGAATGTTGATGTCACTGCAGTGGTAGAGTTACTGGCTGGTCCTACAGCCCCCAGGTGGAGAAGCAGAGGAGAGAAGGGGAGACCGTCACATCTATCACAGGCAGGAGCTGGCATGAAAAGGAAGCTAAACACTCTGTAATCATGCTGTTTTTCCTGCCAAGAACTTGGCAGCCATTATTTCTGGCGAGTGTGTGATTCACTTGGTGACTGGCAGATACTGCACACTGAAAGATTTTTTTGGTTCACGATTGGATGAGGTGGCTGATGTTATAAGCCTTATTGGGTTGATTAATTGGGATGAACTTTGACAGTAAAAACTTTATTTGTATAACCCTTTGGTTTGGATATATATAACAATTTTCACATTGATCTGCATAATGTATAACAAATATTCAAGTAAATGGTGGTGGATATGGGACGTGCACTTCCAAAAAGGTCATAAGAGAGTAAATACTAACCTTCTGCAATAGCTCCAAGAACAAGGATTCCAGACTCCTTGACTACCCATTCTGGATGAAAAAGAAGCTCTTTTAAAAGAGGCAAAATGTGTGGCAGAAGCTCTTCCCGAAATACATTGGCTAGCACATCAAGAGCTGCAGCCGAACATTTCCCTGTAAAAAAGGAGACATAAATCAATAGCACCAATTTGGAAAATTTTTTTTGTTCCATGTTAAGCTAAAGACATACAAGTTATCAGTCACCAATTCAATTACTGTTCACAGCTATTCTGTGTGAAATATCACAGGATTCTAATAAGTAATATTCAGGGCTGTTGTAGGGAGACCTTCCCCAAACTTTACTGGGGCCATAAAATCCCAACAAGCTGCAGTGTTACAACAGTCAAGTTCTTGTCTATTCATACTGAGAATCCACCAGTGACACCACTTTTGGGATCACCAATCCCAAGCATAAAAAAGGATAATCTAGTTTAGCCTCATCATCTAGCACACTTCAGCATGAGATTAAGACTACGTTTTTCTCAGTTCACAGGAAGGATAAAATACTTATGCAGGCCATAGATGGGTTGAACTCCAAGCGATTTTCGTCTGAAAATCAAAAACTTTGTTCGCTCGGTAATCCGATGGTGCCATCAATGATTTTGAAAAACGGCTGACCAAGACATAAGGTTCACACCATGTAACAGGTGAAACATTTGTTCCTTCCAGGTCACGGCTCATGCGCATATCCTTTGACGATTTGACCATCGAGTCAAAAATGGGTCTTTTTTCATGAATTTTCCAACATGCCCGATCACCGAAAAGGGAGGGAAAAGGAAAGACAAAAATTGCTGGTGCCATTGACCCACTAACAGAGCGAAAATCGGCCGATTATTCTTAGGTCCAATTATTTCTTAGGTCCGATTAGACTGACAATCAGTACTTCAGGAATGATCAAATTTCAGAAATATACCACAGTTTGTGAATTCTATAACCTTCCTACAGACTAAATAAATACTGATTTGCGTTATTTTCACACAAAAAAATGGAGCAGAATACATCTTGGGTCTAAATTTATGAAGAACAATTATTTGCAAAATTTTTGAACAGAAATTTTTTTTCTTCTTCAAAATTTTCAGTAAATTAATTTTTTCATTAAATTTAGCAAAAAATAAAAAAACCCTGGTGCAGATTAAATACCACCAAAAAAGAGCTCTACATATGTGAACAAAATGATAAAAATTTAGTCTGGCTACAGCACTGCATGATCGTGCAATTGTCTTTCAAAATGTGAGCGCTGAAAGCTAAAAATTGGCCTGGGCAGGAAGGGGCTAAAAGTGCCCGGTATTGAAGTGGTTAAGAATGAGCTAGCTGGACCTTTTTGGCTTGAAGATGGACTCAAAATCAACTCCAAAACCTACTGCCAGTTTTTAGAAGACACTTTTTTCAAGCAGCGGTACAGGGAAAAGACTGCATCTTTCAAGAAGACCGTGACATTCATGCAGGACAATGCTCTATCGTATTCATTTAAGTACTCCACTGTGTGGCTAGTCAGTAAAGACCTTAAAGATGAAAGAATAATGACGTGGCCCCCTTCCTCACCTGACCTAAACCCTACTGAGAACTTGTGGGTCCTTCTTAAATGAGATTCACGGTGAAGAAAAATCCTACACCTCTCTGAACAGTGTCTGGGAGGTTGAGGTTGCTGCTGCACAAAAAGTTGACAGATCAAAAAACTGACATACTCCATGAATGGCAGGCTAATGACTATTGGTCACCAATAGTTTTTTTTTCTATTATTATACAGGATTTATTACAGCATTTTTCTAAATGTCAGAAATGTTTATTTGTACATTTCGAGTTGTCTGATATTCTCACTTTAACCACTTGCCCTCCAGAGGATTTACCCCCCTTCCGGACAAAGGCCATTTTTTGTGTTATGGTGCTGTGTTACTTTAACTGACAATTGCGTGGTCATGAAACGCTGCACCCAAATTAAATTTACATCCTTTTTTCCCCACATATTGATCTTTCTTTCGGTAGTATTTGATTGCCTGTGCGGTTTTTATTTTTTGCGCTATTTAAGAAAAAGGAAAAAAAAGAATTTTGAGAAGAAAAAAAATTTTTTTGACTTTTTGCTATTAAACATGTCTAGTAAAAAATGTTTAAAAAAAAATCTAATTTAGTTATAAATTTATGCCAACATGTATTCTGCTACATATCTTTGCTAAAAAAAAAAAAATCCCAAAACGAGTAAATTAATTGGTTTACCTGAAAGTTATAGTGTTTACAAATGGCAGTTGGGATTTATATACTGGGACTTTTCTTCTTAATTGTTTATTTTTACTAGTAATGGCAATCAGCTACTTCTAGGGGGACTGCGGCTGGCATTCTGACGCTGGGGGAACAGACTGTGTGTCACTCACATCCCCAGTGACACCAATACAGTGATCAGTGCCCAAAAAAAAAAAAAAAGCACTGACGGTACTAATGGCACTGCACAGGAAGGGGTGTGTTCGTGTGCTTCACTGTAAGCACAGCGTTTGGCATGGCTGTGCACAGCCAGCCAAAGAAGTGCGCAAGCTGACAAGGAGGAGAACTCCTCCCCGTTGGAGATGCTTGGCAATCACTGGGTGCCAGCGAGTAATCACCAGCCGGGACCCGGTGATTGACAGCCGCGAATGGTGACACGGGTAGGGCTCGCACACTCCCCCTACCTGGAAATGCAAAATCACGTGTATATATACACGTGATTTTGTGCACCCGTGCCGCCCTGTAGCAGTATTTCTGCTAAAGGGCGGTTAACAGCTGAAAACAAGTGAGATGGGAATATTTTTGTTTTTCATTTAGGTGTATAATAATTTTGCACACTAACAGTTGCCCAATAAATGTGCACACATTCTCCAAAATCTCACTTTTACTTTCTTAAATATTCAGGTTTGAGGTTTATTAACATTTTGGATTGACCGAGAGCACTGTAGTTGTTCAATAAAATTAATCCTCAAAAATACAACTTGCCAATTATACCAACTGGCTTATGCATACAAATTTTCCCTACAATACATAAACCGTCTGCCAGTTTAAAAGAGAAATGGGAACATACAGTAACTTTGCAGCATGCTCCTTGAACATGCGGGAATTGCTGAAACAATATTATGGCACAGAAATAAAAGGAGTTGGAAATGGATAGTCAATATATTTGAAATTACATGCATACCAACAATCTCCTGTATTTCAAGAACTCAGGGAATCTATTGATAAATACAATAAGTGCTTAATGGACACAAAAAACAAGAAATTTTCTAGGGACATCATTGCCTGGACTGGAATTGGACTGGCAAAGCCTGTAAGTGGCATACTAATCAGAGGCAATATAAGAAAAGACATCCACTTACAAAAAAGGAATGATGGCAATATTTCTGATGCCTCTACCTCATCTGTTGTTTAATTTCAGAGTTTTTTGAAGATCCAATTATGAACATGGTCAGGCCTTAGCTAACACACCAGGACTGGGTGATGGTAAATTACGTGGTGCTCACACTAATAGCCTATCCGCATGGCTACCTCCTATTAAAAGAAAACCCCCACCAAGATCTGCAGGGGTGTGGCATTTTTGAAAAAAAACACTTGTTCAGGGACTAAATCGGGGCCCTAATATAATTGTCCCTCAAGACAATCTACTTGGTTAGATATCGAAAAAAAAAATTAACCAAAATCGTATTTAAATCGGAGGTGATTTTAGGAATGTCTGGGGCTTTTAAAAACAAAAGAGGTTTTATGGCGATTTAAATGTGTAATATTTTAACCATTGCGCTGTTTATCTCCTCCTCCCCTGCCTGTCTCCAGCACCGCACCCGGGGACTGGGAGGGAGGAGAGAGACTTTGCAGTGTAATGAGCACCGATTGGCTGCTCGTCAGGAAAGGGTGGGTCAGAGTTTATACTTTATCCCTTTCGCTGCCAGAGCCTTTTTTGCATTTTTGCACACGTTATAAAATCATTTTAGGCCTGAAGATTACATAAAACCCCCAAACATTCTATATTTTCTGAAAGCAGAGACCCTAGAGAATAAAATAGTGGTAGTTCCAATTTTTATGTTGCATGCAAAATTTCAGTAAAAAATACAAGCAAGTTAATTTTAGGGCACAAAAAAGGAAATAAATTACCTTATTTTTTTGTAAAATATAAAAGATGAGGTTGCAGCGAGTAAGAGAAAGCCAACTTGTCAAACTACCTGCCCGACGCCCGGAACTACATGTCCTGAGCATCAGGCGATAGGAATCCAATCCTGATCTGAATTAGATGATTCACCTCACACACTGGGAGATCAGGTGGAGGGATCTAGCTATGCAGTTCAGCACACTCAGCAACATAATCTATTACCCAACACACCATTACTGAAAGCGTTTCATTGCCAGGTTAAATCACAACAGTGAACTACCACTTTAGGGAGTTTGCACACATACCTCACTTAAAGTCATACAGTCAAGATTTTTCACACTCCACTATTATTATTATTATTATACAGTATTTATAAAGCGCCAATAGTTCGCTCAGCGCTGTACATTACAAAGGGAGACAGAACATGTGACAGAACAATACCAATACAATGCAAAACATGAGGGGATCAAGGGCCCTGCTCTTTCGAGCTTACAATCTAGGAGGGAGGGGGTGGTGGCACAGGAGGAGATAGCTGTGGGGTATGGAGTGGTAGGAAGAGTGGAGGAGGGAGGCAAGTTAGCAGGGGGTGGGGTAGGCTTCCCTGAAGAGATGGGTTTTCAGGGTGCGCCTAAAGGAGAGGAGAGTAGGTGATAATCTGATGGGTTGGGGCAGGGAGTTCCAGAGGATGGGTGACACCCTGGAGAAGTCCTGGAGGCGGGCATGGGAGGAGGAGACCAGGGAACTAGAGAGAAGGAGGTCTTGTGAGGAGCGGAGTGTGCGTGCTGGGCGGTACTTGGATATTAGGTCAGTGATGTAGTTCGGGGCAGTATGGTGGACAGCTTTGTACGTCAGCGTTAGGATTTTGAATTTGATCCGTTGCGCAATCGGAAGCCAGTGGAGGGATTGGCAGAGGGGGGTGGCGGAGACAGAGCGGTTGGAAAGGTGAATGAGTCTGGCAGCCGTGTTCAGGATGGACTGAAGAGGGGATAGCCCGCGGCGAGGCAGGCCAGTGAGGAGGGAGTTGCAGTAGTCGAGTCGTGATATGATGAGGGAGTGGATGAGCTGTTTAGTGGTTTCTGGGGTTAGGAACGTGCGGATTTTGGCGATGTTGCGGAGGTGGAGTCTGCACGAGTTTGTTAAAGATTGGACTTGGGGCTGGAAGGATAGGTTGGAGTCCAGAATGACACCCAGTACTCTGGCCTGCAGGGCGGGTTTGATGGTAGCGTTGTTGGATGTGACGGAGAAATCAATGGGGGGTGGTGTCCGGGCTGGGGGGAAGACAAGAAACTCGGTTTTGGAGAGGTTCAATTTAAGGAAGTGGAGCGACATCCAGTCTGATATGTCGCTCAGTAGGTGTGTGATTCGGGCTGAGACCAAGGGGGTGAGGTGGGGGGTTGAGAGATAGATTTGTGTGTCGTCAGCATAGAGGTGGTAGTTGAAGCCGTGAGAGTGTATGAGTTGGCCAAGGGAGGAGGTATAGATGGAGAAGAGAAGGGGCCCGAGGACAGAGCCTTGAGGGACCCCAACAGAGAGGGGGAGTGAGGGGGAGGTGGTAGCATTATAGGTAACGCTGAAAGAGCGTTGTGACAGGTAGGATGAGATCCAGGAGAGAGCAGAATCTCTGAGGCCGAGGGAGTGTAGTTTTTTGAGGAGGAGGGGGTGGTCGACTGTGTTGAAGGCCGCAGAGAGGTCAAGGAGTAGGAGCACTGAATAGTGTCCATTAGCTTTGGCGGTTAGCAGGTCGTTGGAGAGTTTGAGTAAGGCAGTTTCGGTGGAGTGTAGGGGACGGAAGCCGGACTGTAGGGGATCGAGGAGGTTGTTGTCGTTGAGGTGAGAGCATAGGCGGGTGTAGACTAGGCGCTCGAGGAGTTTAGATGTAAATGGGAGCAGGGAGATGGGTCTGAGGTTGTTCGGGTCATTGGGGTCCAGGGAGGGCTTTTTAAGTATGGGGGTGATGTGTGCATGTTTCCAATCTACGACACAACATCATACACGTATTGTGGGCAGGGACACACAGACATCTACTTTTGATATCATCTGACTGATGTTTCTCTATCAAAAAGGTAGAACTTTCTGTGTTGAAGCTTGGACTTAATTTTTGTCCTTCAAAAAATTATGATCAATTCGAACTTGTTAAAGATCTACAACTTTTTGCTCGGAAATTAAATTTTAAATCCATATTTGAGAGTTCAGCTCTAGCACAACAAAAACCTGTACAATCTGAAAATCAATTTTACTAGAGCTGACCATCGAGCCCTTTAAGGCATTGACTCTGGAACAGGAGGAAGACGTCTGGGATAATCAAGACAATCTCCTTTGTGAGGAAGAAGATAATTCCTTAGATGAATCGGTTTGTCCTAGATTCCTACTGCCACAAAAATATAAGAATAAGTCAAATATATTTCCATCCTCTGTTATTTCCAGAGTGAAACTTTTTCTTGAACTAGTTACCAAAGATATTGAACAAATCCCAGTCCCAACACAGAGTTCTGATTTATCAAACATTCAAAGACGGACTCTTCAACAACTCCAATGTATAGGGGTTGATTAATTTTTGCTATAAACTATGTTGGCAATCAAGTGCACCATACTGATGAATCAATCTGTATGTGTTTTTTTGGTTTCTATTTTGTTGATATTGTTAAATCCATCTATGTGCTTTTATATATATACAGTTGTGTTCAAAATAATAGCAGTGTGTTGAAAAAAGTGAATAAAGCTCAAAATCCTTCTAATAGCTTTTATTTCCATACACACAAATGCATTGGGAACATTACACATTCTATTCCAAATCAAAACATGAAGAAAATTATATCAAACTTGTGTCGTTCCTCTCAAAAAATTGAAGAAAGTGAATATTAGACTGTTCAAAAAAATAGCAGTGTTTGTATTCTTCTTTACAAACTCAAACATTCACTATATAAACTGAAAAATGTTTGAAGATTTTGCTTTCTTTTGAATCACTTAATATTTAGTTGTATAAGCACTGTTTCTGAGAACTGCAGTACATCTGCGCTGCATGGAGTCAACCAACTTCTGGCACCTGTGAACAGGTATTCCAGCCCAGGATGATTGGACTACATTCCACAGTTCTTCTCTATTTCTTGGTTTTGCCTCAGAAACTGCATTTTTGATGTCACCCCACAAGTTTTCTATTGGATTAAGATCCGGGGATTGGGCTGGCCTCTCCATAACGTCAATCTTGTTGGTCTGGAACCAAGATGTTGCACGTTTACTGGTGTGTTTGGGGTCGTTGTCTTGCTGAAACACCCATTTCAAGGGCATTTCCTCTTCAGCATAAAGCAGCATGATCCCTTCAAGTATTCTGATGTATTCAAACTGATCCATGATCCCTGGTATGCGATAAATAGGCCCAACACCATAGTATGAGAAACATCCCCATATCATGATGCTTGTGCAACCATGCTTCACTGTCTTCACAGTGTACTGTGGCTTGAATTCAGTGTTTGGGGGTCGTCTGACAAACTGTCTCCGGCCACTAGACCCAAAAAGAACAATCTTACTTTCATCAGTCCACAAAATGTTGCGCCATTTCGCTTTAGGCCAGTCAATGTGCTCTTTGCAAATTGTAACCTCTTCAGCACATGTCTCTTTTTCAACAGTGGAACTTTGCGGGGGCTTCTTGCAGATAGCTTGGCTTCACATAGGCGTCTTCTAATTGTAACAGTACTCACAGGTAACTTTAGACCTTCTTTGATCTTCCTGGAGCTGATTGTTGGCGGAGTCCTTGCCATTTTGACTATTCTTCTATCCATTCGAATGGTAGTTTTTTGCTTTCTTCCGCGTCTTTCAGGTTTTGTTTGCCATTTTAAAGCATTTGCGATCATTTTAGCTATGCAGCCTATCATTTTCTGCACTTCTTTATATGTTTTCCCCTCTCCAACTTTTTAATCAAGGTACGCTGTTCTTCTGAAGAATGTCTGGAACGACCCATTTTCCTCAGAATTTGAGATAAATGCACTGTAACCAGCATGTACATTTGCTGCCTTCCTTCCTTAAATAAGGGCAATAAGTGCCACCTGTTTTTCAAAGAATGAATGACCTCACTAATAGAACTCCACACTGCTATTACTTTGAACATGCCCCTTTCAATTAGTGATTCAATTACACAGAATCAGCAGCATGCATGCCATGACTGTTGGTTCTGTTGGATTTCTATTACTCTACTACACCTGCTAGTAAATTATTTGCCATGTAGAAATATCATTTCTACCAAAAACAGTGATTGATCAGGTTAGTGATGTCTGACTGCTATTATTTTGAACACAACTGTATATATAATTTGTTTTGATAGCTGTGTTTTGCTGTTCTGTCAGCTCATATCCCTTTTTTCTATTTATTTCCCTTGGGTCA
Organism: Staurois parvus; assembly: GCF_062004578.1. Classification (NCBI taxonomy): domain Eukaryota; kingdom Metazoa; phylum Chordata; class Amphibia; order Anura; family Ranidae; genus Staurois; species Staurois parvus. The sequence continues at coordinate 1,590,374 of NW_028318262.1, read as the reverse complement.
GAATTTCTCCCTCTTTTCTCCTTGATTGATACTGAGTGATATTTGAAGTGAAACCACTTGGTAGCATTGTTTTGGCATTTAATTGGCGGAATCTATATTGCAAGGTATTGTGACATAGGAGTGCAGGCCGTATGCATACAGTCCAATTATGTGGGGCCGGTATGTGCTTGTAGTATTCTGATGCTATATTTGGGGACACTTGTTTCCAGCTGCACGGTCTACAATGGACATCTGATCCACCTGAGGATGACTTAAGTTCTGGGATTACGTAACTTCTGGTCCGGCGCCATTTTGATCCACCCAGGACGCCAGTGGAGGAAAGGGAAGGGACCGCTGACATGCCCTGAACACAGCTACCGCTTGTTAGGCACCTCTCCATGGCATGATGGGAGCTGCTTGGAGAATCCTTGGAGCTATATAAGCTTCGCCTTTCTCTACGAACATTCTCTTTGAGACCCTGAAGGATACAGCCATGTGTTGTACTGCAGAGGAATAAGCGAGATTAGATTGGGTTTTACTCTCCAGTAATGTGCTTATGAGGGCCATACTGGTGGAACAATGGATGGTGTTTGAGCCTGGACATTAAGATACTGATATACACTCACTGGCCACTTTATTAGGTACACCTGTTCAATTACTTGGTAACACAAATTGCTAATTAGCCAATCACATCTCAGCAACTCATTGCATTTAGACATGTAGACGTGGTAAAGACGACTTTCTGAAGTTTAGACGTGGTGAAGACGACTTTCTGAAGTTGAAACCTAGTATCAGAAGGGGGAAGAGTGAAGATTTAAGTGACTTTGAAAGTGGCATTGTTGTTTGTGCCAGACGGGCTGGTCTGAGTATATTTCAAACACTGCTGATATACTGGGATTTTCACACACAACCATCACTAGGGTTTACAAAGAAGGGTTCGAAAAAGAAAATATCCAGTGAGCAGCAGTTGTGTGGATGAGAATGCATTGCTGATATCAAAAGGAGAATGGACATATTGATTGCTGCAATATTTCGATGGTAAGGTCAGAATTTTGGCGTAAACATGAAAGCATGGCTCCATCCTGCCTTGTATCAGTTCAGACTGGTGGTGCTGGTGGTGTAATGGTGTGGAGGATATTTTCTTGGCACTAGCAAGGTGTACCTAATAAAGTGGCCAGTGAGTATATATTTTATTTTTTTTGTTTGGTTTATATTCAGACTCGTATAGTATGTTATATTAGGGCCAAACGCCCTTGGATTAGTGGCAGTTGGATACAGCTAAAAAGAGGAAAACTACCACACTTTTTGAATTACAATCATCAGTTTTTGATAGGCGGGTTTGTTAAATGAGTCACTATGGGAACACCCACCTATATTGTCTTAACCACTTGCCTACTAGCAACTTTTACCCCCTTCCTGCCCAGGCCAATTTTCAGCTTACAGCGCTGTTGCACTTGAATGACAATTGCGCGGTCATGCAACACTGTACACAAACAACATTTGTATCATTTTTGTGAGACAGACAAAGCTTTCGTTTGGTGGTATTTAGTCACCACCGAGGTTTTTTTTTTGTTAAACTAAAAAAAAAAAGACTAAACAATTGTTACTTTGTTTTGGTTATAAAATTTTGCAAGTAATTTTTCTCCTTCACTGATGTGCGCTAATGAGGCTGCAGTGATGGGCACATTGACTGCACTGATAGGCATTACTGGTGGGCACTGATAGCTGGCACTAAGGCAGCTCTGATGTGGCATGGATGTGCACTGGTATGTGGCACCGATGGGGCTACACTGATAATCAGTGCCTTGATGATTAGTGTACATGTCACCCTCTGCTGCGAAAGATGTAGACTAATTAACAAGGACATAAAGCAAATACAGTGGTGGCTATATTTTAATGTATTTGGATAAAACCCTTTTTTATTGTGATCGTGATAAAATAGATTAAAAAATTAAAAAAAGTATTCATTTTTTGTGTGTTGGATGGCTACCAATAACATATCTAATGTCAAACATACTTACACACTCCTTTTGCCTAATAAATGTGCACACACTATATATTTGTGTTCAAAAGTATCCTGTTCTCTTTGAATTGCTTCCTTTGAACCAAACACCCGGTGATCCTGCTAGTCCCTCCTCTTTCTCATTGAAAAAGGACCACTCTAGGCACGAGAGCACATCAATCCTAGCGTGGTCAGTTTATGGCTGCGTTGGAAGTATAACCTGCCTGTCCTCCAATGGTGAAGACTTGTGCTGACAAGTCCACTTAAACAGCTCTCCCATGGCAATTATTGCAGTTTCTCTGAATCCTGCTGACACAATCCCTGCAGTCTCCACCCCTACCTCTTTAAGCCCCTTACGCAGTTGAGAACAGAGGTCCTGTGATCACCCCTCAAGCTCCTGCTGCAGTCAGAGCCTCCAGTGAATACAGAAAGAGAAGAGCTGCTGATTGGCACAGCGTTGGATCAGAATTTTGGTAAGAGTTTAAGGGGAGAGACTGGGGGAAGCTGCTATTGAAAGTTTAATACAGAGAATGCATTAAGGTAAAAAAAAATACCTTTTGATTTTAGACCCACTTTAACTCACTTATATTCCAGTCAGATATCGTCTCATCATCATCAAGGTCATCGTCATCCTCCTCATCTTCCTCAATACCATCCTCCTCATGAGGCTGGGCCACCGTTCGCGATCTGTGAAACCGAGGTCGGATATCCTGCTCACTATCAGGCACAGCTTCATCCTCTTCTACATCACCCTGGAAAGTAAACATCAAACATGGCACAATCAAAATCTACAGTGTGTAGATCAGCAGGGATACCTGCTTAAAGCATATTGAAAGGTCCCTTACCTTAAGTAAGATGATGTCTATTTCTGAATATTTCATGCCATTCACCAAGATCGGTATCAGCCTATCAAGAAAATATAAAACATTACCTAAAAATATACAAAACATTTTAGGAAGTCACTTTCCTGGTGACTTCAAACAGTAAAAGCAAAAAGCCAATTAAATGTCAAGTTGTGTGTGCATCTCTCTAAACGGACATGTATCCTGCACATATGAAAAGGTTAGCACCAACAAAATTGCCATTTAAAAAAGATGTTGGCAGGCCAAACCACACTCTGGTTTCAAATATCAGCTGACTGCACAGATCATCCCACAAGCTTAAGCCACTAGTAGGCATTGTCAGCTTATTTCCTGATTTAATTTTACATTAAATAGATCGAAAACAAGTGTTCACCCACCTGTACAACAGTGTGGCACCATGACCTGGGCAAGGTCACGTGTACCAACAGTAAGATTTGCCCAGTGGGGAAATGGGTAAGAAACCAGCTGGTGATTCACTCCAACATACAGCATTTTAGGAGGACTTGCCCTTCAAATGTACACCACTTATTTAAACAAATGCAGTCACTTACTTCGCAAGATGCCGGCAAAGTACTTCTTTGCAAATTGGCTGCTCAGCAAGTGTCAGCCAAAACTCACAAGCCTCCAACGCCACATTTTCATCATGGTCCTGTGTCCTCAGCAGCATGTACTGTTGTCACAAGGCAGAACAAGGGGAAAGGCCACATAAGAACAGTAAAAACAGTCTACAAACATAAATTATATAAACGTTTGTACGTTAAAACAGCACTAATTCATTAAGCAGAGCCTGAATTTGGTCACTGAATATAACCAGAGCAGGGTTATGTCCCTAAAGCCATCCTCTGAAAGCACACTCACTTCTATGGGATCCCCAGGGCTCTAACAGTTAAATGGCAGCACCTGTATGTATTATGACACCCAAAGTCACCATGACATGGTAAAAGGTATGTTAATAGATACTGGCAACCTCTAGGTGGCGTTGATAGGAATACCCGGCATGCGCACCCTCTGCACTCCTATCCCTGGCTGACTTTGGAGGAACAGAGCTTTTTTTTTCCTGTGTGGTAAATAGGGAGTTGTTTGGCATTGTTTTTAAATCTTCCCCACCTGCTTTCTGGTGTCAGAAGCTGCTTCTTCAGCTGCCTGGCAACCACTGAGATGTATGACCATGTTGGTGTCTTCTCCTGGTTTGCTAGTGACATCACAATGGTGTGGATGTTGTGCCAGAAGTGACACCACTGAACTGGAAGATGGTGGGGCACTGCTCAGAGACGGCATTCTCATGGCATGTTCCCCTTCCTACAAACTCACTGACACTTTTGGTGCCAGTTTGGAGCACTCATTGGCTTTTTTTTATCACGTGACAGTATTGAACACATGAAGAAAGGGAGGTGCAAAAAAGGCATAGAAATCGAAGAAACCAGCTGAAATCTGTCAGTAATTAGAAAACAATGCTGCCACTTGTCAGTGCAAATTATTATCAGCTGGTTCATTCTCATCTGATGGTCTATAAAAAGGTGTCTCATTACCAAGGCGTCATACAAGAAACATCTCATGATGGGTAAAAGCAAAGAGCTCTCTTAAGACCTTCGCAACCTTATCTCGAAAAATAGTGATGGCATTGGTTACAGAGGGATTTTTAAACTTCTGAATGTTCTAGTGAGCACTGTTGGGGCAATAATCCAGAAGTGGAGAGAACATAATTTTACCTACAACCGGCCATGACCAAGTGCTCCTCACAAGATTTCTGTTAGAGGAGTGAAGAGAATCAAAAGAGTTGTCCAAGAGCCCAGGACCACCAGAAAGACATGAAATTAGCAGGTACCACTGTTTCAAAACAATAATGGCCTATATGCACGCTCACCACACAAGACTCCATTGCCGAAGAAAAAGCAAGTTGAAGTTCATTTAAAGTTTGCTGCACAATTAGACAAGCCTGTGAAATACTGGGAGAATATAGTCTGGTCAGATGAGACCAAAATTTAACTCTTTGGATGTCATAATACACACCATGTTTGGGAGATCGAATGGCACTGCTCATCACCCCAAAAACACCACCATACCAACAGTGAAGTTTATTAGGTGGGAACATCATGATGCGGGGCTGTTTTTCAGTATACAGTACTGGCAAACTTTAGACACACACAAAAAAACCTTTAAAGCTTAACTTCACCCAGAAGTGGAAGTTCCGGTTGTTTACATCCTGCCCCCTCCACTGCCACATTCAGCACTTTTTTGGGGAGGATGCGCTACGGCGATCTGAGACAGAAGTTCACCCCCCCTCCTGGGACACTTCACAGGTCCCAGAAGACTGCAGGACCATTCACAGAGTGAAGCATTTAGCAAATGTGTAGTATGAAACCGGCTGTGAAGCCGCAATGCTTTATTGTCGATTTCTCCAATTGAAGATGCCGGCGCTGGCACCCAAAGCCGATTGAAGAATCGGCTCGGGTGAGGATATCGCTGGATCCCTGGATAGGCAAGTGTCCTTATATTAAAAGGCAACAGCTACAGTATTTGTAACTGCTGATTTCATTTTTTTGGGGAGGGCCTAGAGCTCCACTTTAAGTTTAGCTTTATGCTGGGGGTGCACCTTTAAGCAGAAATCAGTATTGTCTGAAGATATGACAGACTTGCAAGTGAAGAGGGAGCCAAGCTTGGGTGGCCCCAACATAGAGGTACGGAGAGTGAGATTTATTTGCAGTCTTCTGCGGAGGAAGATGGGTGCTTTTTTCACCAGTCATGTTAAGAGCTTGTCTGAAAAGACACTTTACAGCTTCAAGGCCAAGTGGATCAAACTCTACAGTAGTCTAAGAATATGCACTAATAAGACACATGCAACAGGAAACAGGCTAACAGTCATAGCTTACATTTATTTATAAGTAATCTGTGTCACATGTTCTAGAAGCGAGCAATCTACCTCGGTAGTGGTGAGATCTCTTTGAAGGATTTTGACCAGTCAGATGTGGTTTGCCAAAGTAAGGTCAGGATGAAGGGTAGAGCTCATCAAGAAGAAAGTTCTAAAAACACTTCCCAACTGCTTATCATTTGGGTCTTTAAAGATAGGCATGTCCTCTCCCAAATAGCAAGAACTCTTAACATGGGAAATTGCCAGACCCATAGAATACACTACTTTTGCACAAAACCTTCATATGGGGGGGGAGAGCTAATAAGCATGTGGAGGGAGCAAATACTGGAAATTTTCCAATATCCACAGAGATAGCTGGAAAAGTGGGTGCAAAGGGAAAGTCTTTGTCCTTAGGAGTTTTAAATGACCGAGCCTGGAAAACAGCACTGTAAGACTCCAGGCACACTAGCTTAAAAAAAGCAAAACAAAAAAACCGCAAACGGTCATGGCAGAAAACCCCGCTAACTTCTAGTGTTTTTTTGTACTAGCATTTTTTTCTGCCAGAAAACCACTTCTTTAAAAATGCAAAAAAGAAAAGGGATTTTTTTCTTCCTCTAAACGCAGAGCTTAAAAAAATGCCTGTACACCACCTCATGTGCATGGACATATAGGATAACAGTTGCTTCTACAGGAAAAGTAGCGAGTAGCATCTTTTTTAAGCCAGTTAACTGGTTGATCCTATAGTTTCAGAGTGATGCTCGCTGCAAATGAAGTTGAAATTGTCACCTTTAAATTGAGCATAATAGCACTAGACGGACTTGGTGGTAAGGCTTAATCAGACTGCCTATGTCCCTCAATGGATGAGAAAAATATGCTTTTCTTTAATGGAAAAGAAAACTAGATTAAAATATACCCCAAAACTGTCACACCCTCAATTATGCCATAACTGCATGGGTTAACTTATTTGTGTGAATAGCAAGAAACCAGTTGGTATGGAGGTTGCTAGGGGTTCCATAACAATGAGCAAATTCTGTTGGTCAGATGAGTTACTACTGACACCAACTACTTTTTCAGCTATCTGTAAAGGGGTATTCTTTCCACTGACCACCAGTGTAAAGGGACCTTTCCCAATCAACCACCAAAGTAAGGGGCACTGCACTGACCACCAATGTAAGGAGCACTACACCATTGGCCACCAGTGTAAGAGGACACTTATCCTTGGCCAACCAATGTGAAGTTAACACTACAAATTCCAAGGTCTGCATTTCTTTTCTGCCTATTTAATATTACTGTAAATTATTGCCATAGAGCAGTCCAAGTGTCAAATACCCTACAGTATGCCACAATCCTTATTCAATAATTTATTCCTATATCTGTAACCTGCTGTACACACCGATGTCTTGTGAGCCGTAGACAAATTATAAGCAGGGGTTCCCTTGAGACCTGAAAGTAAATTTAAGGTTCCTCAGTTTTAAAAAGGTTGAGAAAGGCTAACATAACTACTCGCGCCAAAGAGCTATTATATAAATAGATGACAGAAAGCAGCAGAAAACAGTCACTTGTCAGGGTTGTGCGACACAGGGGCCATTCTAGGTCACCATGGGGAGCAATTCAAATGCAAGCTTTTCAGACTTGAAATCCTTTAGCACATGTAAAGAGAAGGTCTGCATCCACATGTCACCAACAGTGAGAAGGTTCATTAGGAGAACACATTAGGTGCAATAACCCATGGCATCTAAGCAGAACTAATTTTTCACTGCCAAACAGCTGCTAGTTAAAGTTGTTGCACAATGCATAGCTTTGTTGAATAAGCTTGAGTCCTGTAGTAATCTCAGTTCTGTGCATTAAAATGGCATTAAACTCAAAAACAAACATTTATTATTATTAGGCTTACCATTCATGAGATGTGATGGCTGCATTCCTTTTATTTTTTTGGCTTCTAATTTCATCTGTTCATCCATCCAGCAGAATGTATCAGTTACAGAGATGTGACAAACCATTACCAGCAGGTGTGCTTACAATGATCAGTTTTTTTTCTGTTTTTTTTTTTTTTAATAAGCACATTATGCTGAAAGAAAAACTACTGTTGGCTGTAACTGCTTTTTAAAGTGGAGCTCCGCCCAAAAAGAGAAGTTCCGCTTTGAGCCTTTGTCCCCCCCTCCCCATTAAGGATTGGCACCTTTGGGGAGGGGAGGGCGCGGCGGTTACCCGAATTTGACAGCTACCTGCTTCCACTGTGATCGCCTAGGCTATCGGAAGTTGTCCTCGCCCCCCTCCCTGCCCGTAGTGTTCTGGGACATGGACAGCTCCCAGACCATTCACAAAAGTGCAGCGCTTCTCGCGCATGCGCAGTGGGCACCTGGCTGTGAAGCTGCAAGCTGTCACAGCCAGGTACCCACACTGAAGATGCCAGCGCCAGGGAGAGAAGACGGGCGATGAAGACACCGCTGGACAAGTGTCTATTTTTTTTTTTTTTAATCAGGTGGAACTCCACTTTAAGTACTTGCTGGAGTTTGGCTTCAATTTGTTAGTGCATTTAAATCTGTCAGTACATCTAATACTCCCCTTCCCCCAGACTGACAATGCTTCTGTCCAAAGGTGTCTCTTGCTCCTTCATCCAGAGCGGGGGCACTCTAATACAGGAGGTGTGTACTTGCCAGATCACCAGGGGAAAACAGAGGGGAAAGAGCCTAAGAAAAAAAAATTGATGCAGCCAACACACCTAATGATGGGTAAGCTGCAAAGTATTACATTTTGGTTTGGGGTTTAATACTGCTTTAATATACGATCATAATACAAATTATAAATGTTCTGTGAAAACACACAAATATCCCACAAAGCAATATGTTCACAGCCATACAAATATCATTGTGAAGTAAAAATGAAAGCTAACCTCCACTATGTTGTGCATATGAGGAAACAGGCGGTCCATCCGTACTTCAAGCAGCATTACAAGCGCCCGGCAAACATTTTTCCGAACTTCTGGCTCATCATCCGTGGCTAATGCAAACAAATTCTGTAACACAAAGCACACTAGTTACTTTTGTCACATGCCATGCAGAGCCAGAAGGCAAAATTTACATACATGTTCTTGGTCAACGATTCAACTACTGAAAATCCACATGACAGCTAGATAAGCACTTTCAGAAGAGAACAGCAAAAGCAGCCTTCTTGTATTATTTCAACACAAGGTTTCTTAACACTGTTGCAGGACCACCAGGATACATGAATAAACAAATACATGCAGAAATCTTGAGCCAAGTTGTACAATCGAGGAACAGAAAGGGGCATATGCACTGAAAATAGAGGCTCATGAGTTAGATTGGATCTAATTTTAAAGAGAAGACAGAGGCCAACTGTTCTGCTGGTTTGGGGGAATTTCTAAAATCAGGAGACTCTTAGTGATTTATCTAGGTCTATGGATACCCTTCAAGCTTTCACTTTTTTTCCCACGTGTGTGCATTTCAGTATGTGTAAACTGACTGGCACCTCAGATCTGCTCTTTAGCTCTGTTACACTAGAAGTGCTTTAGCTCAAATCAAGTTCTACTTGAGGTAAAATTGTAAAGATGTAAATGAGTAAGCTTTCATTTCAGTAAAGGCAAATCCACTTGCTTTTGTAGTACACCAGCATATACACTCAATAGCTATAACTTTATTACCACCCACCTAATATTGAGTAGTTCCGCATTTTGTTGCCAAAACAGCCCTGACCCATCACGGCATGGACGCCACTAGACCTCTGAAAGTATACTGTGGTAGCTGGCACCAAGCCATCAGCAGCAGATCTTTCAAGTTCTGCTGAAAGAGGCCATTGCCATCAGATAACACGGTTTCCATAAAAGGGGTATACTAGGTCAGCAACAATGTTTAGGTAGGTGGTATGTGTCAAAGTAAAATCCACATGAATGGCAGGACCCAAGGATTCCCAACAGAACATTGCCCAAAGCATCACAATACTTTATGCCATCTCTTCCCCATGTAATTGATGCACTCCGACCAGGCCATGCACATGATGTAAAAGAAAACATGATTCATCAGATGAGGCCACCTTCTTCCCTTGCTTCATGGTCCAGGGCTGATACTCATGTGCTTTTGGCTGTGAACTGACCAATCTGCAGCTACACAGCCCCATACACAACTACGATGCCCATTTTTTCTGCTTTCAACACATCAACTTCAGGAAGAATGTGTTTGCTCTCTGCCTAATATATCCTACCAAAGTTTAGATGTCATCGTAACAAGATAACCAATGTTATACACTTAAATGATGTTATGGCTGATTGTTGTAAGTGAATTCTTAAAAGGATAAGTTCACCTTTGGTTCCCACAGCTGCAGCCACTGCCCGATCTCTCCCCCCACCCAGACAGCAGTACATGGAGAAGTTCCCCTTACTAGCTGTCACTTTATGGAAATCGTGCGGCTGTGCGGGGCTCTGCATGCACAGCAGCGTCATTCATTCACATAGCCTTTGCTGCTGTCAGCTTGTAGTTCTCAAGTAAATGCACATTCTTTTACCTGCAAAAAAAAAATGGGCATATATTTTTTTTAAAGTGAACTTATCCTTTAAAGAATTATTTTCCCTTTGTAAACAAAAGAGCTAAGTCAGCTGAGTAGGTAAATATGCAGCTTTTTAATAAATTTTTAGATTTATAGTTTTGCATATGCGTAGTGTGTTCTCCAGCTGCGGTGGCAAGATAGAGTAAGCACTGCACGCGCATGCACTGAACTTAACCCCCCCCTTTCTGCCCAGGCCAATTTCCAGCTTTCAGCGCTGTTGCTCTTTGAATGAGAATTGCGTGGTCATGCAACATTTTACAGATATTAAATTTTTATCTTTTTCACACAAATAGAGCTTTCTTTTGGTGGTATTTAATTGCCACTGGGTGTTTTATTTTTTGCACTATAAACAAAAAAAGAGCAAAACATTTGAAAAATAAGTTTTTCTCCATTTTGATTATAAAATTTTGCAAATAGGTAAATTTTTCTCCTTCACTCATGTGCATTAATGAGGCTGCACTGATAGACAGCACTGATGGGCACTGATGAGGTGGCACGGATAGGATGCAGCAATGATGGGCAATGCTCACTGACGGCACCGACAGGCACAGATGGGGGCCACAGATGGGCACTGGTGGGAAGCACTGATCATCATTGCCAATCTGTTTTGTGTCAGTTGCTGGTTATCAGCAATACTTTCCTCAAGCTGTGACAGCATGAGGAACGTGCTGCCGATAACTAGCAACTGTATTTACTCCGTGATCTGAGTGTCATTGAACACAGCTGATCATGTGGTAAAAGGCTACTGTGATTGGCCTTTTACCTCATCACGTGATCAGCTGTGTCCGTAGGACACAGCGATCACAGAGATCGCTGGTTGTGTGCAGGAGGGTACGTTCTGGGAGGATGTCATATGATGCCCTCCCAGAACTGGGAACCGCACTGTATCCATCATTCGGCTATAGTGCGGTTACCAAGTGGTTAAAGTATAACTAAAGGCAAAACTTTTTTTTTTTTAAGTTATGGAGAGAGTGGAGATGGATTAGAACACCTGTCAATTTTTATTGCCGTTTGTGCCCCCATTAGGGAGATTCAGTGAAAGTAAAATAAAACCCCAAATTTTGGGTTATCCCCAGCAAAGCAATAAAGGGGAAATTTTCCAATTGGGACACTGGTTCTGATGACCTGGGGGTCCTCAAGGAATTCCGTTAATTTGTAGGGATTTCCCCTAACTTCCTGTTTGGGCTATGAGACAGGAAGTGGAGGTAAATCGACCCCAATGGGACACAGATGGCAAATATTAAACCTATAGACGTTACACCCCTCCCCTACTCTATCCAAAAGGAGGGAAAAAAAAAAGTTTGCCTATACTTCTACTTTTACAAGGACAGTGCTTGCTTCTGTGTTTCTGGGGCAAGTATCCAATGACTAGACTGCTCTGGCAAAAGGAAAGTTATAAAGAACATTGGGAGTTTTTTGGACAGGCTATGGTGGGAAGCAAATGGCCTAAAGGTATCCCTCAAATCCATCCCTATTTACATATTCACCTGCCAAATTAATCTAGCGCTGTTTTGCTGCTCAAGTATTGCTGTCCCAGGTACTGCATCATCTTCCACTGTGATATCCTCAGAAGCCCTGCTGCCTCTTCTGGGTTCTCGCAGCCAGCTCCTGTTAACATGAAAGGCCTGGCCCCTGCCTCCTGTGAGACCCTGCTCCTGTAGATTTCTACGATATGTGACAAGGATATCCCAAGAGGCTGCAGGAGCAGACATGCCATTCTCTCCCGTTTCCCTGTCTCTTTTTTGAGACATGCTGCTGCCATAAATTTCAAAGTTACCTTATTTTTTTTCCTTATAAAGAAACATTTTCTCAGTTTACACTTTTGACTTGTTTTCTATTTTGAATAAAATATGAGTTTGTGAGATTTGCAAATCATCGCATTGTTTTTATACTGATTTTACATAGCGTCCCAACTTTTTGAGAATTGGGGATAATATATTGTTCACTCATTATGTAATATGAAAACAAGATTTTTAAATGACAGTGCAATTTTGTGTTTTATTTTAGTTAACCTTTCATCCTGTGTGTCAACTTGGCAGATCATCTGCTAGCATATTAATAGCATTTCCGCTGTGTCAGATTCCAATATTGCAAGTATCAACATACTGCTTGTGTCAATATCTGCAGGTTCCAAACACATCATCAGCCTGATCAGTCAGTCATGCTTATTGGAGATCAATGAAACGTCTATAGCACTGAACAAAAGGAAAAAAAAAGAAAAGAAAAAAAACACAACCTCTTATTCTCCCTGGAAACCTAAACTGCTTTTCGAAAAAATGTTTTTGCATTGTATTTTTTAATCTTTCTGGTGTCACAGAGAGGGCTTTCCTTGTAGGGCAGGTGAAATTAGTATTTAAAGCCCAACTCTGGACTAAAAAAAGGGGGGGGGCATGTTTTTTCCATGCAGTGGAGCTGTACCCACACTGCACAAGTCAACTGCTCGTTTTGTCCAGGGGGGAGAAGAAAGTTGTATGCTTACCCGATCCTCCACTCAACTGGCAAACAGCGCTCCCCCACGAACTGTCCCGTCCCTGCAGTCTTCACATCTATTCCAGGTCTCTAAGCAAGAAGACCTCAGGAACAGTCCACCACACAAGACTGCTAGACCACAGTGGGGCAGGAGCCACAGGAACTGTTGTGTGGGGAGGATCAGAAAATTAAGTATATCTCTGTTCTCCAATACAATAAAAGAAAACGAGCAGTTAAGCCATGAAGTGCAGGCATAGCCCCACTGCATGGGAAAAGTTTTTTTTTACCCAGAGTTGGGCTTTAACCAAATATATGTTATCAGTATTGTTCACAATGTATTTTTATATAAACAAAGGAGAATGGTTAAATCCCAAGTTCCCCTTTCAGTTTTGGAGAGCTATTTTTCCCACTTCTGTTGGTACATCATGTATCACCAGGGGAAAGGCAACTGTCAACCCTATATCACTTGGGTAACAGCAGAAGAATTTTTTATTACTAAATATTTTTTGCATGTCAACATTTTTTATTTTTTTTTAAAAACACTGGGTCATGCTCAGGGGAGGGTGTGACCACAACCTTTAAATGATCTTAAAATACAACATTACTACTGAAGTTTTCAGTCGCCGTGTAAGGAATGGGCAGAGTTGGATCCGCTTTGTTTTAACAGAATCTTGTTCACCATATGTATGTGTCCTCGGATGGGAGCAGTGATATGAGCATCATGACTGCAGCTATGATCCCGGTATTACTCTTTAGAGCAGATGAGTTTCTTGTAAAAGTGATCCAAGAAGCTCTACAACCACATTAAAATTTATGGGCAGCTGTGCCATATTTAATTATATTTAAAAAAATAAATATTTCTATTGTCAGACCTCCTGCGCAACTCTAAACTGGCTTTTAAATCAACTCATATGGATAACTGAATGTACAGTAGTTTGTCAGGATTCCATGGGGGTGCACGATTTAAAATTGTGACATGTTCAGTATCGATTGGTATTGTGTTGTGTACTAGTTCATTAAAGTGTATTTTTTCCTGAAAATTTGCTTTTAAGAAACTGCTGAGCAAATAGTGTGTGACACAAAAAATTGCAAAACCCACCATATTATTTTCCAGTGATTGAATATCGAAGCTTGATAAACTGTTGTGTAAATATTGTGACAAAAAATTGGAACCATTTTATTCTCCAGAGTCTAGTCTTTCAGAAAATACTCTGTGGTTTTAATTCTAGACGTAAACAGACACCTGGTATGTGTGCAAAAAAAGCAAAATCTTTGCCAGTAAATAGGTTAAACAGTTATCTACAAAATGGAATTGATGTTTCCTAATTTAAAGTCATAAAATCACATTAACCACTCAAAAGGCAGCAAAGTTTACTGTTTGTATTATGGCAGGTTGCAAAGTTCTATTGGTCTATGGTGTAGAATTTGCTTATGTTGCTATTTTCCCTACCCTTCATTATCCACTTGAGTCCTTTATGACCAGGACATTTTTTGATATTCGGTACTGTGCTATTTCAACTGCTAATTGCGTGGTCATGCAACCCTGTACTCAAATGAAATGAATAAAAAACAAAAAAACAGCGCAAATCAACACCCTGACTCAAACAGTGCTTTAGATATCATATAGTGTTAAAAAAAAAAAAAAAAAAAATTAAATAATAAAATGAATTATAGTGACTTTTCAAAAAAATATATAAAGATATGTATAAAAAAAATCATTCCTATTATAGTATCCAAATTATTATAAAGAAAAGTCCTTTCTCCTCAATGATGTGTGAAAAAAATATCCAAACGAGATAATGCTTCCACCAATCACCAGTGAAAAACCAACATGAACCGCACTCACCAGATGATGGTGAGTAATGCGCCTTTTAGGATGTTATGAGCTCCTAAGCCTCTTTTATAAGCTCTCAGGACTCCTTCCCACCATATAGGATATAAGGTATTTTCTTCCACTCACTCCTGCCTTCTCCTCTCACCAAACTCCACAGCAGTGCAAGGGAAAAAAGTAAATAGTGTAATACTGCTAGTGAAAAGTGCAATATTTTGTAAGAATTGCCAGACCACTCACATTTGTTAAGATGAGTAAAATCATCTATTTTATTGCCTTCATAGGCTAAAATGAGTTCCACTGCTTCCACATCTCATAACAGAGACCTCACAGCCTGGTTGTAGCAAGGGATGACAGGATTACACTCCAAAAATGGCCGCTTGGAACGCTCCGCTCACCGGAAGTGACACAGGACGACAGATCGGAAGTGCGTCAACGCATTTCGCCCCACCCACAGGGCGTTCTCAAGAAACCAGGGGCTCCAATGTGAGCCTTTGACCAAGAAAAAAAACGATAAGGCCGCCACCTGCACCTTTAGGGTACTTCGTGCTATACCTTTATCCACCCCTGCTTGGAAAGTCCAGTCACTGTGACCATGGGAAGGAAAACCCCTTGTTCCTGACACCCTCCACACCTTGGCGTATATTTTTCTGGTGACCTGTTTTCTACTGGAGGAGGAGAGTGTCTATTACTCTCTCCGAACACCTCTTTATTTTTTTCTAAGAATCCTCCTTTGAAGAGCCAAGCCGTTAACTGAAAAAAACTTTGGATTGGGGTGTAGAGTTGGCCCCTGTAGGAGAAGATCGCTCCTGACTGGGAGACTCTGCAAGGGAGCCACAGTCCACCTCTTCAAGGTAGCAAACCAGGCCCATCTTGGCTACCACAAGGCCAGCAAAATTAGTCTGCAACCTGATCGCTCCAGCTTCTGGGGTACCCATGGGATCAGCGGCAGAGGGGAGGAGGCATATGCCAGCTCAAAATCCCATACTTGTGCTAATGCGTCCAGGCCTTCGGATCCCTGTTCCCAAGCCAAGGAGAAATACTGTTTCACCTTCCTGTTTTTCCTGCAGGCAAAAAGGTCTATCTCTGGGGCAACTAAAGACCTGACTTAACTGAAAGAAAAAAAAAAAAAAAAAAAAAGAACTTGTGATTGAGTTCCCACTCTCCCTGGTGCACCGTTAGCTGAGAAAGTCTGCTTTTGTGTTGGCCAACCCCTTTATTTGGACCACCGATACCAAAAGCACTTTGCTCTCCGCCCACCCTAGAATTTCTTGTGCTAGGTTCAGGAGATTCTGGGATCTGGTGCCCCACTGATGATTCAGGTATGCCAATGTTGACATATTGTGACAGAATTTGGACAACTTCGCTTTTGATCCTGGTTGCAAAGGCTTTAAATGCATGACCTACTGCCAACAGCTCTCTGCAGTTGGAGGAGGTCCCTTTTTAGCGTGAATGCTACGGGCCTTGGGCACCCACGGACTCCTTGTCCCCAAATTCCAGGGCTTGAGCCACCATCCCAAAGACATCTTTACATTCTCTGGGAGGGAAACCCCCAAGTCCAGTGACTCCTCTTTTCTGTTCCAGGATAGGAGGAAGAATTGAAGCTCCCTGGAACGCAATTGTGTCCACTCCACGGCCGGAATACAGGCAGTCATGAGACCTATAACTCTCATGATGTGTCTGCAGGAGCTATCAAGTCAGAAACTGCCTGCACTACCTTTTCGGTCTTTTCTTGGGGTAGAAATAGCTTCTGGACTCTGGAGTCCACTATGTACCCATAGAACACCTTGGTTTGGGAGTAAGTCATTGAGGACTTCTCCCAATTGACAATCCATCCCAAAGATTCCAAAAAGGTAAGGCACACCTTTTCCACCTCTCTCAGGACTTGGTACCGTGAGACTCCATAGATCATCAAACTGTTGGCGCTATATAAATCCTGTATAATAATAATAATCATCAGATCACCTAGGTAGAGAAAGAGGGAAATTCTCTGAAGGTGTGAAAAGGCTACTACCTCTGCCAAGACCATGGTAAATATTCTTGGACTGGCCACTAGTCCAAAAGGGAGAGCTTGGAACTGCCAGTGACCGATGCCATGCTCCATAAAGATGCCAAAGTGTAAGAAGGCTTGGTATTCAGGGGCAAAAGGAACGTCGAAGTAGGCATCCCTGAGACCCACGGTGGCCATGAAGATGCTTTTGAGCAGATGCTTCTGTTCAATGTAGATACTTTCAATGCAGAACTTCTTGTACCATAGGAAACTGTTAAACTTTTTCAGGTTTATGATTAGGCGGAAAGTCCCGCCCTTGCCAGAAGTCCTATTGGGAGTGCTATTGAGAGTCCTATTGGGAGTGATGCTTGGACCGCAGCCCCTTCCTGTTTCCTCCAACTTTCGGTCCTGCGCCCTGAGCTCTCACTGGTGGAACCAGTGATGGACTTCACCGCAGCTGCCCGCTCGCCCTACAGGGGTGTGCCGCTTGGACATCAGCATACCCGCGAGAAGAGTCTCGCAGCCCAGTCCTCACCTGACATGCCTCCCTGCTGCCTTGGAAGCACTCTTTCCTGGAATGCCGGGCACACCTCCGGCATATGCCCAGGAATCTCCGCACATGCGGGACCCCCTGGAGCGGGCGAGTAAAAGCCTGCCCTCCCTGGCTTGGCTAACTACTCCCGGGGGGTTTGGTTGATAGGGGTACCTCCTGCCCCCACAAAAAAGTAAATAAAACGTTTCGATGCCAGGGAAAGAAAAAAACGGAGGAGTGGAGAGAAGGGCACGGAATTTAAACTGTCAATTGTGTTTCCTGTCAGGTGGAGCTAGTCATCTCTGTGCCACCCTGGAAACTGACTAGAGAACTTTTTTCTTGCTAGAAAATTATTTTGAACCCCCAAACATTTTTTTTTTTTTTTTTAAAAGCAGAGGCCCTAGAGGATAAAACGGTAGATGCTGCAATTTTTTTTTGTCACACAGTATATGCACAACGATTTTTCAAACGCAGATTTTTTTGGAAAAAGTACACCTTTTTTGCATTTTAATACACAAAAACAATATATTGCTCAACTGTTTGATAACATATAAAAGATGAGGTTATGCCGAGTAAACATACCAAAAACAGGCTTTAAAACTGCCCGTTCAACCGTGACAAAACTACATAAATTTTTAATATCCATAGGAGACGCTTTAAAAGCCTTTACAGGTTACCAATTTAGATTTACACAGGAGGTCTATTTATTTATATAATTACTGTCTTTGATCTGACTTTCGCAGTGATAGCTCACATGCATGGTGCAATCTTTGTTTACATACCAACATGGCACAGACGCTTGCATTTGTGCAAGCACAGGGATGGGACCAGGGATAATTATTTTTTCTAATTATGTATTTTGCTTTTTTTTTTTCTCTTTCACAATGTCCTGTTCATTTTTTTTTTATCACTTTTATTATCACACAGAATGTAAATATCTCCTGAGATAGCGACAGTGACAGGTACTCTTTTCTGAAAAACCTGGGGTCTATTAGACTCAAGATCTCTCCTCTGCCCTTCAAGCATCCAACCACACCAAGACTGTTGAGGGTTAGGCCCCAAAAAAGTTAAGTTCGGAAACCGTGATAGGTTTCCATGCGAATTGTCCGTCAAGAGCTGAATTTGGGTGGGAAGCTATGTACAGTTCTGCGTATAAACTGCTTTGACCCCCAATAAATTTATACAAATCTTCTGTGAAAAACAGCTGAGGGGGCTAAATGCTAGTGCTGGCAGCAAACAGGATGATCCTGCTAACACTGTTTTTGGAGACACTATACTAAAGAGGCACTAGTATAATTCAGGTCCTTAATATATTGATCCGTACAAACACTATACTAATAATGGCGGTAATTAACGACCTATAGCATGAGTGCGATAGTGTGCAGGCAATCTAAACGCTAGCTGACCCCGGCTGGGAGGAAGAGCCACTGCTTGCCCATTGCAGGCTGGTAAAAAGTAGTTAAAAAAAATAAATGTTTTAATTTCTCACTATTTTAATTTTTAACATTTTTCCTTTTCTTGTTCCCATTTAAATAAAAAATACTTTCATCAGAGTAGTTCAGTGTTACCATAGTAACATTGTACTATTCCGGTGAAGGGGGAGAAATCAGGGATTTTTTCATTTATTTTATTTTTTTACTCTTTGCTTCGCAGGAGCAAAAATATTGCTCCTGCAAATGCAATGCTTGCTTTGAACTGTCATGAATGGGTTAAGTTCATAATAGTGATCTGTGGTTGGCTATAGCTAATTACATGGTACAGGGTGCTGAGACTGGCTAAATTACCATGTGAGAGCTGTGGGCCAATCAAAGCCCTAGGAAGAAAAGCAAAGCGGTTATGAATCAGATTGATTCATAGCAGCTTTGCTAACATTGTTATTGCAATGTGAGTTGATACAGCCACAGTGTTGCTCATCCTGTAGCTGCCGCCCCTCTGCGATATATTGCGGGCAGGCGGTCTTTAACTGGATATTTAGCACACACTACCTATTGCAGGCTACCAACTACACCATACCTCAATAAAGGAATCAATATGCATCATAAGAGCTTGGGTTCTCCCAATAATGAACTGGTTAACACAGGCAACCGCATGTGACCTATGGTGAAGGAAAGAAGAGGGAATACAGTAATAAGTACATAGGCAATAAACAGTCTACCCACAGAACACACACACTACACAAGTATTAGAATGTAGAAAGACATATGACACAAAGAACAAAGACATGAGACAAAACATACTGAAATGCTTTACTGAGCGTTAAGGAAGAAATTTGTCCTTACCCACTTGCCTACTGAGCACTTTTATCCCCTTCACCTTCAATTTTCACCTTTCAGCACTGTCGCACTTTAAATAATTGTACGTTCATGCAACACTATACCCATATGAAATTTTCATCTTTCCAAACAAATAGAGATTTATTTTCTGCGCCATAAACTAAAAAAGAATTTGATTTGGGGGGGGGGGGGGGAGAAAGTGTTTTTTTCTTCATTTCTGTTATAACATTTTGCAAATATTCTTTCTACTCAAATTTAGGCCAAAATGTATTCTACTAAAGGTCTTTGGTGAAAATAACCCAAATCAGTGTTTATTATTTAGTTGGTAGGAAAGTTATGAAGTCCACAATCTATGGTATATATTTAAAAATTGATAAAGCTTGCTGGCTGATCTAATTGCTTGAGGCCCAGAAATGCTAGGACAATACAAATACCCCCAAAATGACCGCTATTCGGAAAGTAGACAGTCTGAGGTGTTTAGTAAGAGGCATGACGAGTTCTGTCACCAATGCAGTGCAACGTCGTCATAAATGGTGCGGCAGTGATCAGGGACTGGCAACAGAGTGTTAAAAAAAAAAAAAAAATGTTTTTACTTTTTTTTTTTTTCATTTAAGATGACTTGATTTTTTTTTCTTTACTCCGTGACCAGAGCAATACAATGTTACCATAGTAACATTGTACTACTCTGGGCAAGTGATAGGGATTTTTTTTTTTGCAATGATTGCTTATACCAACCAATTGGTTTAAGCAAGCATTTTTATTGAATGAAACTGATTCATTCAGTAGTTTTTGTTGTGATCAATGATTGGCCATAGCTGATGACATGCTATAGATGGGCTGTGCTTGGCTCAGTCTGGACATGTGACCACTGTTACCAATCACAGTTCGCAGCACAGTTTGTAAGCAATGAATGGCATGAAGGGAAGCCATTCATTGTTTACAACTGTCATGTGATCTGCTCCGATTGGTCACAGCGATAACATGACACTGGCAGCGGGCTGGTGTAGTGATCTGTCATTGGCCATGTCCCATGGACACACCCGTGACAGAATGTGCCAGAGCGCAGCATGATGTCCTCACAGAATAATAAGGTTCCCACCCGGCCGTCAAATTGCAATAAGAATGGGAAGGAGTTAAAACAGCAGTTAGAATACACAAATGATAAAGCTGAAAAAGTAGGCATATTTCCTAATAAAACCATTCAACGAGGTCTTTCCTACTTTCATTGAGATTTGAACTGGGATGCCCTAGAATTGATCAACAGGCCTGATGTAGAACTTTCAATCAGACCTCTGCAGCAAACGTTCAATAAGCTGTATGCTAAATACAGATTGCTAAGGAAAGTGGAGAGATGGTGCCAGACATACAAGGTTAACTTAAGATTAAGTTAAAGGCCAGGTGGAATAAAATAGAAGTACCTTTAAACTCAGATAGTGGCTTTTTTTTTAACCCTATAACGTGTTGACTACTCTTGATTGTCCATCTTTACTGGAATAAAGTCGTATCTGGACCATTTAGCAGTGATGTGTTGCTTCAATTCACATTTCTGATAAATACAGGTGGACATTTCACAGAGACCAAATATTACCAGATTTTTCACAACTAAAAATACATGTATAGGAGATGATTAATCTAAAGATTTATATTTTGTCTAGACAATCCTAAGGTTTACAGAACCCTACCAGAAAGCACATGAAGCTTGGTAATATTTCTCTGACTGCAGTTGACCAATAAAGCCTGGTCATTAGGCCATGAAGGAGCAGCAGCTGCCTAATCTCTGGTTCCTTAACCATCTCCCACCTGGCCAATGTACATAAACGGCCTCCCCGTTCTAAATAGACGTTCCTGTAGGTCTCTCAGAACATATGCCTGCGTGCGGCCCTGAGGCCACACAGCAGCACGATTCTGTGACGGCTGTATCCCTCGGACACAGCACATTACGGATTGGGATATGGGCTCTCTGATTGGCCCTCCCGATCACGTGATGACTGTGTCCAATCACAGTAATCTCTGAATGTTGACACCACGTCTGTAGCTGATTATTTTATTTATCAAGTACACAGATCTGCAGCCATCCCACGCCAGTGCACCAAGCCCCATTTGTCTCTGTCCACATGTCAACATCTGTCACAGTGTACCAGTGCAAAAAACAAATAAAAAAAAAAATTAAAGTACCCGTCCCCTCTTGCTCACATGCAAAAGCAAACGAAAGCATTGGTCTGATACGCATATGTAAACAGTGATCACGCCACACGAGGTATCGCCACGAATGTCAGAGCGAGAGCAATGATTCTAGCACCAGACCTCCTCTAACTCTAAATTGCTAATCTGTAAAGGCTTATAAAGTTTGGCACCATTCCATAAGCGTGCACAATTTTAAAGCATGACATGTTTAGTATCCATTTACTCGGTGCAACACCACACTTTATGATTTACCAAAAATGGAGGGATTATATTGTGTTTAAGTGCATTAAAATTATTTAAAGTATGTTTTCCCAAAAAATTGCATTTGAAAAACCGCTACGCAAATACTGCATGACATAAAAAAAAATAGCAAAACCCACCATTTTATACTATAAGGCCTCTGCTAAAAAAAATATGCAATGTTTGGGGGTTCTAAGTAACTTTTGGTAAAAATACAGAAAAAAAGTCTCACACATGTGGTATCCCTATACTCAGGAGGTACCCCCATATTGGGGTGTAGATGCAAGCATGCCTATGCCATGTGTGAAAAATAACTTAATATGAAGTTTTTGTTAAAAAAAAAATTAAATAAAAGTACTTTATTTTTTAAAGAATTGTGGGGGGAAAAAATGACAACTTCAAAAAACTCACCATGCCCTTACTAAATACTTTGGAATACTTTCCAAAAAGGGGTCATTTGTACTGTCCTGGTTTGTCAGTGTATCCAGAAATGAGGCTGTCAGTATATCAGCTGTGATCAGGTGTGAACAATTTTCAATGATTGGTACCATAGCTTGTAGACTAATGCAGGCCATAGACGGGTGGAACATCGGGTGATTTTTCGGTAAAAAAAAAATATATAAAAATCGGTCATTCGTTCGGCCGACGTTACCACAAACTATTTAAAAAAAAAAAAAAAAAAAATCTGCCATCTAAATCATAAAGTTCACCCCATAACTTCTGTCCCTTGCAGGTCACGGCTCATGCGAAGATTTTTTATCCGTAAAACGATCGGCCGATTTGCCCATCATTGCCGGGAAAATCGTCCGATCGTCAAAATCGCCCGCGATTTTTCCAACATGACCGATAAAAAAACTGGGCAAAAAAAAATTAAAAACGGCCTACCAATTAACCCACTAACAGTGCGAAAATCGGCCGATTTTTTTTTCGTCTGAAAACCCCCCGCCAATTTACTAAATGCCGGCCATACATGGGTCGAATACCGAAAGAATTTTCTTTTGAAAATCTTTTCTAAGAATTTGCGTTCTAATTTCGCAACATTAGTGGGTCACAGAAACAGCCGATTTTAATGTGACCATCGTATTTGAGTGATATGGCATATTGGAAATTTTTTGAAAAATCAACAAATTTTGTATCAATGATGGGAGAATCGTGCGAGAAAGATAAACAAGAAATAAGCATGAGCTGTGACCTAGAAAGAAAAGAAAAATTATTGGCCATGAAAATTCTTTTCTGTAACAACATGAGGTGAAATTGAAGGCTTGGTTGTTTGAATTTCTAAATCAATGGTGGCACCATCGGTTTACAAAACGCACAAAATTTCTGATTTTCTAAAGAAAATTTGTTTGGAATTCAACCCATGTATGGCCTGCATAACTTTCACACAGACTAAATATACACAGATTTGGGTTATTTTTACCAAAGCAATGTAGCAGTATAAATTATGCTCAAAATTTATGAAGTTACTTATTTGCAAAATTTTTATAACAGAAACGAAGAAAAACATTTTTTTTTCCAAGCTTTTTGGCATTTTTTCATTTATAGCACATAAAATAAAAAGCTCAGTGGTGATTAAATGCCATCAAAAGATAGCTACTGTTGTGAACAAATAAAATGATAAATATTTCATAAAGGTACAGTGTTGTATTGTCACTCAAAGTGTGAGCGATGAAAGCTGAAAATCGGCCTGGGCATTTTTGAAAGAAAAATTATATTAAACTCTTCTAATAGCTTTTATTTCCATACACACAAATGCATTGGGAACACTACACATTCTATTCCAAATCAAAACATGAAGAAAAATATATCACATTTGTGTTGTTCCTCTAAAAAAAATTGAAGAAAAGTGAATATTAGATTGTTCAAAAAAATAGCAGTGTTTGTATTCTTCTTTACAAACTCAAATATTCACTATATAAACTAAAAAATGTTTAGGGGTTCAAAGGAAAGCAAAATCTTCAATTAATATTTAGTTGCATAAGCACTGTTTCTGAGAACTGCTGTACATCTGTGTTGCATGGAGTCAACCAACTTCTGGCACCTGTGAACAGGTATTCCAGCCCAGGATGATTGGACTACATTCCACAGTTCTTCTCTATTTCTTGGTTTTGCCTCAGAAACTGCATTTTTGATGTCACCCCACAAGTTTTCTATTGGATTAAGATTCGGGGATTGGGCTGGCCACTCCATAACGTCAATCTTGTAGGTCTGGAATCAAGATGTTGCACGTTTACTGGTGTGTTTGGGGTCGTTGTCTTGTTGGAACACCCATTTCAAGGGCATTTCCTCTTCAGCATAAGGCAGCATGACCTCTTCAAGTATTCTGATTAGAGATGAGCGAATCGAACATGACGAAGTGGAATTCGTTTCGAAGATTTGGAAAAATTCGATTTGCAACGAATCCGAAGATTAGCAAACTTCGGATGCACGAATCGAATTTTCCCAAAAATGGCGGCGACGTGTGGCGACAGGAGAAAATGGACAGAGAAGATGGGGCGGGGATCTCTGGGAAGGCGCGCAGACAAGGCGCGCTGACCCATAATGCATTCATGAGTCATGAATCATGACATGTGATCGCATTAGCCAATCAGCAGCCAGCCAGCCAGCACTGTGTAATGGTGGAGCTATAAATCGCGGTCATCTTCGAATTCTCCATTAGCCTCCGGTCATTCAAGAGAGACAGACCTCTGTGTATTGAGGGACAGAGTTAGGGCCACAGAATCGTTACTCAGGGACACAGAATCGTTACTCAGGGACACAGAATCGTTACTCAGGGACACAGAATCGTTACTTATTGTACGTTCAAAGAGTTAAATCCATTTAGACGCCGGCTGGCGGTAATATTTTTTGGGTGATTAGTGCATTCCAGTGACACAAACGTACAGTTTCCAGCCAACGGCAAGCTGCAATTGACCGATTGTGTACAATAAACTGACTTTCTGCTTCACAACCACTATTGTACGTTCAAAGAGTTAGATCCATTTACACGCCGGGTGGCGGTAATATTTTTTGGGTGATTAGTGCATTCCAGTGACATAAACGTACAGTTTCCAGCCAACGGCAAGCTGCAATTGACCGATTGTGCTAAATAAACTGACTTTCTGCTTCACAACCACTATTGTACGTTCAAAGAGTTAAATCCGGTTTTATTTTTGGGGTGCTTATTGAATTAAAGAGTATGTCAGACAACACGCAGAGGAGGCAATGTTTCAGGAGCAAGCAGACGTGGCAGCAGAGGAAGGGGTCGAGGCAGCACTAGTCGCAGCCAGAGGCCAGTGCTCCCGGTGTCATCCAGCGGTCGTGTCTCCACCGACAACCCTGCCGTCATCGATTGGTTGACTCGGTCGTCTTCCTCTTCCCAGGTCACCTCTGACACCTACAGCCAACGGTCGGTGGGTACGTCAGACACAACCGTTAGTTGGCATGGCCCGGGAGCAAGCCCACTGAAATCAAGTGTCCTCGACCTGCCCCTGTCCTTTGCTGTTCCCTCACCAAGCGAAGTATCGCATGCTGTGGGCTCAGCCCCACTGTACAGTGAGGAAGAGCTAACAGAGGGCGGTCAGGAACGGGGGGAGACATCCGCCTCTTCAGCAGCCAGGCGAAGAAGTACTGGCGAGGAGAGTGGCTCGGTAGCCGGTCTAGAGACAGGTCTGTCTCCTGACCCACACGCAGCCGAGGGGGCTAGTAGTGACGCGGAGACCCTAATTGATGATGAGGCTGATTGCACTTGGCAGCCTCGTCGTCATCAGGCTATTGCTTCCGCATCATCAGGAGAAGAGGGTGCCAGCTTGCCAGCGAGCAAAACAGTCGGTGGGTTGCCCAGGAGGCAGCAGGGTCGCAGCAGTGTCAGTGGAGCCAAAAGGCCACGGAGTAGAGCACCAGCTCCACTGCAGCCTACCACCACGGCCAGTAGTGGTGCCGGTGTGCACGGAGGAAGCAGCAGTCAGCCAGTGAGGAGTAGCGGGGGCAAAGTTTCCTACTCGGCGGTGTGGCAATTTTTCGTCAAGCCGCCCGAGGAAGTTAACGTAGCCGTATGTCGACTATGTGGCCAGAAAGTCAAGCATGGCCAGGGGGCCAATGTTGGGACTACAGCGTTGCGTCAGCATATGCAGCGTCGCCATTCGGTGGCCTGGGAAAACCGTGATAAAGATACGGCGGTTCTGCCTGCCCCAGCCCCCGCTCCATCACCCGCTCCGTTACTTGCTCCGTCACCCGACGTCAATCGCCCTCTATCAGCAAGTCAAGGCTCCAGCACCTCTGCTGAGGGGAGTTGTCGCTCGTTGGCATCTTCCGCTCGTTCAGATGCTCCTTCTCCTGCTACTCCTCTTCACGGATTCCGTCAGCAGTCTTTCTTGGAATCCGTTTCCAAGAGACAACAGTTTGCGAGCACGCACCCGACGGTGCAGAAGCTGAACGTCCTCCTGTCCAAGTTGCTGGTGCTGCAGTCCCTCCCTTTCCAAGTGGTGGACTCAGCACCTTTCCGAGAAATGATGGCTTGTGCCGAGCCGCGGTGGAGAGTGCCAAGCAGGCATTTCTTCGCCAAAAAGGCAGTGCCAGCCCTGCATTCACATGTAGAAGAGATGGTGGGCCAGTCTTTGAGCATGTCGGTCTCTGCCAAAGTGCACGGCAGCGCCGACGTGTGGAGCTGTAACTACGGTCAGGGACAGTACATGTCATTTACGGCCCACTGGGTGAACGTGGTGCCGGCACAGCCGCACCAGCAACTTGGACAGGTCACGCCGCTTTTGCCTCCACGTTTGCACATCCTTGGTCCAGCAAAGATGTCCGCCTCTACCACCTCTTCTTCCGCCGTGTCCTCAGCCGCCACCCCCGTGCCAAGTCCCATTACTCGACCGGCATATCACATGTGCAGGGCGCAACGGTGTCACGCTGTGCTGCACCTGGTATGCCTTGGCGAACGTAGTCACACAGGGGAGAAACTTCTGAGTGTAATGAACAGAGAAATCGACAGATGGCTGTCTCCGCGCAAACTGAAAATCGGAACCATGTTGACCGACAACGGAAAGAACATGGTGTCTGCTCTGCGTCAAGGAAGGTTGTGCCATGCGCCATGCATGGCTCACGTGTTCAATCTGGTTGTCAAGCGGTTCCTAAAATCCACCATCCCACTGCAAGACATGTCACGTAAACTTTGCATGCATTTCAGCCATTCCTACACCGCAAAGCACACCCTCCTTGAGCTGCAGCGGCAGAACGGAATTCCACAGCATCGCCTGATCTGCGACGTTGCAACAAGGTGGAATTCAACCCTACATAAGTTAGACCGCCTTTACGAACAGCGAAAGGCCATCACCGATTTCCTGATGTTACAAGCGGATAAAGGTACTCCCCTGTGTAACTTAGATGTCAGCCATTGGCAGCTCATGCGTGACACCTGCCGCTTGCTCAGGCCCTTTGAGGAGGCCACGCTATTCGTGAGTCGGCAGGACTATGGGATGAACGACGTCATTCCTCTGTTGCACGTCCTGGAACAAATGCTGTTAACAATGGCTGGTCAGGGTGCGGTAGACGTGGCGCACAGATCTCAACGCCACATGACCCCTGTGGGAGCAGGACAGGAAGAAGAGGAGGAGGTAGAGGAGGACATTGGTGCTCAGGAATTGAGTGAAATGGGTGGTTTTTCCACTCAGCGGACAGGAGTGGAGGAGCAGGAGCATCTGGTAGAGGAGGAGGAGGAGACAGAGGACCCAGACGCACCGTGGCAGTATGCTGTGGAGATGGAGGCAGGGAGTCCCTCGCATTCCTTGGCACAAATGGCCCATAGCATGCTCGGTTGCTTGCGTAGCGACAGCCGAATAATAACCATCAGACAGAGGGATGACTTTTGGCTGTCCACCTTGTTGGACCCTCGCTACCGTTCAAAAATGGTGGCCTTTTTCACACCTGCTGAGAGGGAGGCCAAAATAAAGTACTATAAAAACCACCTATGTAGTCAGTTGGTCTCTGCCTTTCTACGCCAACGTCCATCCTCAGACACTGTGGGCCCTGTGCGCTCGCGTTCCGCTGCCATGGCAGCAGGGGAGGGGTGGGGTGGTAGGAGCAGTGGCAGCTCCACCAGCAGCGGCTGCCTCAGTCTGCAGTCGATGATGAGTAGCTTTCTTCACTAGCGCAGTGAGGAAACTACTAACCAGCCGCAGCAGCAGCAGCAGCATCAGGTGGACCTGGAGCAGGACCTCAAACAACAGGCTTGGGCCTACTTGGACAGCACCCTGCCAACCAAGGTAGACAATCCCCTTGACTACTGGGCAACGAAACTTGACCTTTGGTCCCAACTAGCTGAATTTGCCCTTGAAAGGCTGTCATGCCCGGCCAGTAGCGTGGCATCGGAGCGCGTGTTTAGTGCGGCAGGAGGTATTGTAACTCCACGGAGGACACGACTGTCCACCCAAAGTGTGGAGAGACTCACGTTTGTGAAAATGAATCAGGCGTGGATTAGTCTGGATTTCAAACCACCAGTTCCTGACACAACTGACTAAATCCGCCATGAATCATGCCCCAAACATGTTATTAGGGACAAATAGGCCGCTGTCTTTACAACTTTATAATTCCATGCAGTATATAGCCCTATCGGCCACTTTCTGGCATCCAGTTGCTGTAGCCCCCATCACCACACTGTGCCACGGGCCCCTGTACCGCCTTCTCATACTGCTGCCAGATCCATCCTCTGCCATGTGCGTCTTTGTCGTCTGCTCACGCTGCTGGGTTCCAGTTTTAAACCTAGGCCTGTGTATGGCTTCCGAATACTGCTGCATCCACCGCCACCCTGCGCCATGTGCCTCTGTCGTCTGCTCACGCTGCTGACGGCTTCCGCTTTTTAACCGAGGCCTGTGTTTGGCTTCCGAATACTGCTGCATCCACCGCCACCCTGCGCCATATGTCTCTGTCGTCTGCTCACGCTGCTGACGGCTTCCGCTTTTTAACCTAGGCCTGTGTATGGCCTTCAATTGAAGCTGCTTCTGCTCCACCACTCTGCCATTGGACTCTTGATAGTCGTCTCCCCACGCTGCTGCTGGGGGGACTTTTTAACATAGGCCTCTGTATGGCCTTCAATTTTAGCTGCTTACGCTCCGCCACTCTGCCATGGCCCCCTGTACCGCCTCCTCATGCTGCTGCCAGGCCCGTAATCTGCCATGGGCCCCCGTACCGACTCCTCATGCTGCTGCCAGGCCCGTAATCTGTCATGGGCCCCTGTACCGCCTCCTCATGCTGCTGCCAGGTCCAGAGTGTGTCATGGGTCCCTTTACGGCCTCCCATTGCTGCCTTCTCCATCGCCACACTCTGCCATGTGCCACTTTCAGGTCTCCTCACACTGCTGGTGGGTTCCATTTTGTCATAGGGTGCTGTATGGTCTCCCATTGCTGCTGCCTCCACCGCCACACTGTGGCTCCACACTCTGGTTTTGGCCCCGTGACTGCCCAAATGAGTGAAGTGTGCGGTGATTCTAAGATCGACGGCACTCATCTGCATGTCATACTGACTGACAGTATTATTTCTCTTCCCCAGCAGACTCCAAGGGCATTTAAATTAAAGGTACAGTGTTCTGCACTAATATAAAGGCTCTCTGAAGCCTAGAAACACCCTTTTTATAAGTTAAATTCGCAGCGAATATATTCGCCTCGAATCGAATTTATTACGCGAATTCGGCGAATCAGCCGAATCGAATTTTTGAATAATTCGCTCATCTCTAATTCTGATGTATTCAAACTGATCCATGATCCCTGGTATGCGATAAATAGGCCCAACACCGTAGTATGAGAAACATCCCCATATCATGATGCTTGCGCAACCATGCTTCACTGTCTTCACAGTGTACTGTGGCTTGAATTCAGTGTTTGGGGGTCGTCTGACAAACTGTCTCCGGCCACTAGACCCAAAAAGAACAATCTTACTTTCATCAGTCCACAAAATGTTGCTCCATTTCTCTTTAGACAGGTCAATGTGCTCTTTGCAAATTGTAACCTCTTCACTACGTCTTTTTTTCAACAGTGGGACTTTGCGGGGGCTTCTTGCAGATAGCTTGGCTTCACATAGGCGTCTTCTAATTGTAACAGTACTCACAGGTAACTTTACACCTTCTTTGATCTTCCTGGAGTTGATTGTTGGCTGAGTCCTTGCCATTTTGGCTATTCTTCTATCCATTCGAATGGTAGTTTTTTGCTTTCTTCCACATCTTTCAGGTTTTGGTTGCCATTTTAAAGCATTTGCGATCATTTTAACTGAGCAGCCTATCATTTTCTGCACTTCTTTACGTATTCCCCTCTCCAATCAACCTTTTAATCAAGGTACGCTGTTCTTCTGAATAATATCTGGAACGACCCATTTTCCTCAGAATTTCAGAGAGAAATGCACTGTGACCAGCATGTACAACATTTTCTGCCTTCCTTCCTTAAATAAGGGCAATAATTGCCAACTGTTTTTCAAAGAATGAATGACCTCACTAATAGAACTCCACACTGCTATTATTTTGAACATGCCCCTTTCAATTAGTGATTCAATTACACAGAATCAGCAGCATGCATGTCATGACTGTTCGGTCTGTTGGATTTCTATTACTCTACTACACCTGCTAGTAAATTATTTGCCATGTAGAAATATAATTTCTACCAAAAACAGTGATTGATATTTTGAACACAACTGTATGTATGTATATGCATATATATGCATATATATATATATATATATATATATATATATATATACACACACACACGCATACATACATACATACATACAGTTGTGTTCAAAATAATAACAGTCAGACATCACTAACCTGATCAATCACTGTTTTTGGTAGAAATATTTCTACATGGCAAATAGTTTACTAGCAAGCAGGATGGATAAAAATCAATGATTTAAAAAAAAAATAATAAAACAAAAACTGATTTTTTTTATTTAAATCGGATTTTTTTAACCACTTCCAGACCTGACACTTTCACCCCCTTCCTGAGCAGGGCAATTTTCAGCTTTCAGCGCTATCACACTTTAAATGACAATTGCGCGGTCATGCAACACTGTACCCAAATGAATTTTTTACCATTTTTTTGAGACAGATAAAGCTTTATTTTGGTGGTATTTATTCACCACTGGGACTTTTATTTTTTTTGCTATGTAAATGGAAATGTCCCAAAATTTAGAAAAAAAGTGTTTTTTTAATAACATTTTTCAAATAAATAATATTCCATCATAAATCTTGGCCCAAATTTATTCCGTTATCTTTTTAGTAAAAAAAAAAATCCAAATTAGCTTATAACCAAAAATTATAATTTTTAAACTTTTTTTACATTTTTTTTTTTTTTTTACATACTGTCACCCTAGCAGTACAGTGTCACCATGGTGACACTGTACTACTTGTGGGGGGTGATGAAGATTTTTTTTTTTTTTTCTACACGGATTGCTTTTACACCCATATAGGATGTAAAAGCAATCATTTCTCTTTCTCTCTGTCTGCATTCTTGCATTCATTGAGAAATACTGAGTGAGCTGTGATTGGTCACAGCTTGTCACATGGTACAAGGCTGTTGTGAATAGCCTTGTACCATGTGACCTCTGTGATCATTCACAGATCTCACACGTAGTAAGCAATGATGTCACAAGTGACATTTTGCTTACTACTTTGCATGTGATCACTGATTGGCCAATCAGTGATCACATGATCGGGACCTCGTACAGAGGTCCCGTCCGACGATCGGTGGTTCACTGTGTCCGCAGGACACAGCGGGCACCGGATTGCGGTGCTGCGCGCTCCCAGGGAGCGCGCACAAGCAGGGTGCGGGGAGGCCGTTTATAAACGGCCACCCGACCCTGCAGTGCCACCGTCCGGCCGTTTATATGCAATGGCCGGTCGGGAAGTGGTTAAATAAAATGCTTTTTGAGGAAAATATATTGCCATCCAAAGGTTATTCCATCATGAAATAAAGATTAGTTTTTTAATTATGTAGAATAAGGCTGTATATGTTTAATTTTTTTGGTAAATAAATTCCATTAATCCATTCACAATGTCATGCTCTTCCAGAGGTTTTTGTAAGATTATTGGGCAGTTTCTCTGCCTACAAGATATTATCACAGATGTTTGGTTTACTTTTGCAGTTCTCAAAACTGAATTTGACTCAGCGGAGATCACATGCCTCTTCTTCACAGAAGAAATGTTATAACATGAACAGAGTTAAGAAAAAGACTTTAATCCTAACTTCTACAAACCTATGAATACAGAATCAACCCCTTCAGTGCTGAAGTTTCAAGAAGTTCAGTGAATAGAATAGAAACAATATTTTTCGGATTGTTTGGAGTGGAATAGATCTGCACAAGAAGAAAGTGAAACTAAGTGTGAGGAGGAAGGGGCTGACAGTCTAAGTTTCTTAAAATATATATATTTTGTTTAGCCAAAATAGTTAACAAACATGGATGTTTGTTTAAGCAAATAACATATGCTGGAATGTTATTGTTTCAGTTGAATCAATCTATTTAAATTGTTATTAAGGTAATGATTATTTTTCTTCTTCTTAAGTACAACAGAAAAGTTGTCCAAATATGAATGATTAACCTATTAAACTGGGGATAAAAAAGCTAATATGAAAAGTTGTTATTCTAAAAATCTTCATCTACTTGCATATTAAAGTTATACCAGCAAGAATTAGTCTATGTAGAAAACTAGGATTTAAATCAAGCCTTACTGACTAGTGATTCAAATTGTGATTTAAATTGGGATTTAAATCCGTTTTATTTAAATCAAATCCACCCTGCTAGCAGGTGTAGTAGAGTAATAGAAATCCAACAGACCGAACAGTCATGACATGCATGCTGCTGATTCTGTGTAATTGAATCACTAATTGAAAAGGGCATGTTCAAAATAATAGCAGTGTGGAGTTCTATTAGTGAGGTCATTCATTCTTTGAAAAACAGTTGGCAATTATTGCCCTTATTTAAGGAAGGAAGGCAGCAAATGTTGTACATGCTGGTTACAGTGCATTTCTCTCTGAAATTCTGAGGAAAATGGGTCATTCCAGACATTGTTCAGAAGAACAGCGTACCTTGATTAAAAAGTTGATTGGAGAGGGGAAAACATATAAAGAAGTGCAGAAAATGATAGGCTGCTCAGTTAAAATGATCGCAAATGCTTTAAAATGGCAGCCAAAACCTGAAAGATGTGGAAGAAAGTGAAAAACTACCATTCGAATGGATAGAATAGCCAAAATGGCAAGGACTCAGCCAACAATCAGCCCCAGGAAGATCAAAGAAGGTCTAAAGTTACCTGTGAGTACTGTTACAATTAGAAGACGCCTATGTGAAGCCAAGCTATCTGCAAGAAGCCCCCGCAAAGTCCCACTGTTGAAAAAAAGACGTAGTGAAGAGGTTACAATTTCCCAAAGAGCACATTGACTGGTCTAAAGAGAAATGGCGCAACATTTTGTGGACTGATGAAAGTAAGATTGTTCTTTTTGGTTCTAGTGGCCGGAGACAGTTTGTCAGACGACCCCCAAACACTGAATTCAAACCACAGTACACTGTGAAGACAGTGAAGCATGGTTGCGCAAGCACCATGATATGGGGATGTTTCTCATACTACGGTGTTGGGCCTATTTATCGCATACCAGGGATCATGGATCAGTTTGAATACATCAGAATACTTGAAGAGGTCATGCTGCCTTATGCTGAAGAGGAAATGCCCTTCAAATGGGTGTTCCAACAAGACAACGACCCAAAACACACCAGTAAACGTGCAACATCTTGGTTCCAGACCAACAAGATTGACGTTATGAAGTGGCCAGCCCAATCCCCGGATCTTAATCCAATAGAAAACTTGTGGGGTGACATCAAAAATGCAGTTTCTGAGGCAAAACATAGAAATAGAGAAGAACTGTGGAATGTAGTCCAATCATCCTGGGCTGGAATACCTGTTCACAGGTGCCAGAAGTTGGTTGACTCCATGCAACACAGATGTACAGCAGTTCTCAGAAACAGTGCTTATACATTTTTCAGTTTATATAGTGAATGTTTGAGTTTGTAAAGAAGAATACAAACACTGCTATTTTTTTGAACAGTCTAATATTCACTTTTCTTCAATTTTTGGAACAACACAAACTTGATATATTTTTCTTCATGTTTTGATTTGGAATAGAATGTGTAGTGTTCCCAATGCATTTGTGTGTATGGAAATAAAAGCTTTTAGAAGGATTTTGAGCTTTATTCACTTTTTTCAACACACTGCTATTATTTTGAACACAACTGTATATATATCCATCCATTCACACATTCAAGGTAATCCTTCCCACTGTGTCATTGTATTCTGACAATCAGGAGACTATCCTGCCTTCAGAATACACTGATCAGTGCTGCCTGCTATAGCCAGCAGCACCAATCAATTGCTAAAAACCCGACAGGGTGGTTGTACTGAAGTCGATCGGTAGTTGAAAATATAACTGTGCAGCTTTGACCACAATTTGATAATTTACTTGCTATATAACTGTGGCCATTTAAGTATTTAAGCTATCAACTGTCATGTTGCTAAAACATTGCCAAGACATACCCAGCTGTTACTTTTCACCACCATCAAAAGGGGGGGCTCTATCTCTGACCCTGTGTACATATTTGTCAGCACACCAAGGTCTTCAAACATCATCCAAAGGTTTTAATGATTGAATAAATTATTATTCTAGCCAATGAAATGAATTAAACGCCCAAGCACTTGATGCCTGTAAAAGCGCCAAAATGGTAGTAAATGCATTAGACACTTTTTCTGCCAAAACACTGCTGCCAAGCGGAGCAGCTTTTTTAAAACGTCCTGTGTGCATGAAACCTTCCATTGAGAATCTATATCAGTGAGAAATTCAGGGTACTAGGCGGAAGTGGTCGTGGTTTATTTTAACATAATTCTTAGCCAAGACGTTTTAGCCTTTCTAGTCTTTATGCATGTTGGTTCTATTTAGATGCAATTTAAAAAAAAAAAAAAAGTTTTGTATGTGGACCATGAAATTTTTTATTCGTTAAGATTTTTTTTCAAGCCAAGATATACTAGGTGGAGTCAGAAAAATAACCAGGCTTTTATTCTTTGTGAGTAATTTAGGCTTTTCATTTTTTGTACTAAAGAACATTACTATTTCAGAATACAATTTTTGTACTCCCCCCCCCCCCAAAACCCCTTTTTTTGTGTGTCAAAGTTTTAACCTTTAGGTTATAGGCCAGGACTGGACACTGGTTAACATAACTGTAAGTTAGTTAGTAATGAGAGCATGATCATAAACAGAAGAGCAGGACTTGTGTCCCTTAATGGATTCAAAGAAAAGGAATTGGCAGCCAGTGCAAGTCTTAACTTTCTTCCGACCAAAAACAGTCCAACTGCATAGTAGGTAACAGTTGAGGAAAGAACAAACAAATGTGGTACTGACAGCATCTTACAGACAACAGCCTGAAAGACCCAAAGCTGGCATCAGATGGGGTCACAACATCCACTTGGGAAGAACCACTAACAGAAGACCAGGCAGCCCGGTGTGCAAATCTAGAAACAGCTGCTTTATATCAAAAAGCCTAAGAAGCACTCAGAGGTCTAGCAAAGTGCACCTTGAGAATAATGGGTGAAGCCCAATCCTCGAGACCATAAGCTTGGATGCTGGTCTGCCTGAGCCACCTAGAGAAGGTGGAACAAGAAGCAGTGTACCCTTTACAGGGACAATCTGGAATTAACAAAAAGGAAAATAATATTAGCGGCTGATAGGTAGACACTCAGAGCTTGAACCTCAACCAAACAACATCAAATATAATACAGTGCAGCGCTACTCTAAAATACAATTAAGAACGTGCACAAAATAATCATTAGATTGTGGATAAACACACTATATTGGCATATAATACGCATGTGATATTCAAGGGAAAAAATAAATTTCACGGTTTTAGTGATATCACTTTGGACTTTTCACTTGTGGGACTTTATTTTCTGTATGAGGAATACTGCACAGTTTCAAAAAAAGTGGATTTTCTTTTATAATTGCATGATGCACATTATTTCTTACATGCTTATATTGTGTGTTTATCCATGATCTGTTTAATTTGTGCACACATTCTTATTTGTATTATGGGGTAGCCTTGCATGGTTTTATATCCGATACATCTTGCATGGAGCCCCAGTCCAAGGGTGACTAACAGTCATCTTTAGCCTCTTCCATTTTCTAACAATTGCTCCAACAGTTGATCTATTTTCATCAAGCTGCTTGGCAATTGCCCCGTAGCCCTTTCCAGCCTTGTGGAGGTCCACAATTTTGTCTCTGGTGTCTTTTGACAGCTCTTTGGTCTTGCCCATAGTAGTGGTTGGCATCTGACTGACTGTGGGGTGGACAGGTGTCTTTAAAGAGCTCAGACAGGTGTTACTAAGTTAGATTAATGAGTGGAGTAGAGGTGGACTTTTTAAAGGCACAGTAACAGGTCTTTTAGAGACAGAATTCTTGCTGTTTCTTAGGTGTTCAAATACTTATGTTCAGCAGTACAAGACAAATAAATTCTTTAAAAATCATACAATGTGATTTCCTGAATTTTTTTTTTTAATTCTGTCTCTCAGAGTGGGAATGCACCTACAATGTGAATTTCAGACCCCTCCATGATTTCTAAGTGGGAGAACTTGCAAAATCGCAGGGTGTTCAAATACTTCTGTTTTTCACTGTATATCATTCCAGAGGTGTTGTGAAAAACTTTTTAAGTGTTAGCTTGCAACCTCCCAGAGATTTTATTTAGGACTGAGCAGAATGATTTTTGAGCACTTACACAACCAGACTATGGAGTGAAATTTCCTTTAGGTCAACTGGAGCCAGGTAGGAGGGAGAGAAGAAAAATGTACTTGATGTGGGCCTCAATATCACCTCTTATGCAAATCCAGAAAGGGTCCCTTTCAAGATAAGGCCACCAGCTCATACATTGTCTTCCAAAAGGTGATGGTTGCTAGCTGGGCTCCTGGAGGAGGAAGAGGCGGAGAGTGGCCTCAACCAAGAGATGTGTCAGGACTTCAGAATGGTCTTGTTCCCGAAAGATGAGGACCGTCACTACGGCAGCCACAGAAAGGTGATGGTTGCAAGTAAAGAGGACTGTCTCTACTTGGTACAAATGGCAGTTTATGAAGTGCAACCAGAACCAGATCTTAATCAAAAGAGTGGTCTCAAACAGAATAGACAGGGAAGAAACTTGGCCCTTAATTCTAAAAGCCAAGGGCTTGTTCAGGTCTAGACAGGGGAAGGAGAGGATCAGTCCCAGAGCCATTAGTAGAGAGTGAGCTAGGAGCAGAGAATGTGCCCTTTGTGGAACCCAGTGTCTGAACACCTCTTCATAGCTGACTGACCCTGCAACATCTATCCTCCTAGGACACTAGCATGCTAGCAATGGATGGGGTTATACTGGGCTGGCCTATAGTTTTTGTTTGCCAGTATTCATTTTTGTAGTGGGTTGTACAACTGAAAAGTGAAGACTTCCTGTGTCCGTCAATAAATAGGCATGAATGTAAAAACGTTTTAATTTTAAAGAAGTGGGAGCACAACTGACACATTCAGCAGAAAATTAAAACTGCAAATCATGACAGCCTATTAAATAGAATGAGATTCAGTACCGTCAATATTACATGGTCACAAATAAAAGAAAACAAAGGTTACCTTATTTTTGGGCTACTGTGTTTGAAGAACTGCAAAAACTTGGGAATCATAACATTAAGCGGCCTTTCCAATACATCACTGTCTAAAATTTCAGCAGAGTCTTCACAGATTTTCTGAAGGGCTCCAAAAGCTCCCTGAGACCAGAAAAAGAATGTTAAAAAAAAAAAAAAACTACATTGCATTATTTCATAAAGGAAATTAATCAACAAAATTGATTTTATGGAAATTTGTAAGTTTGGAAATTGTTACCTGTAAACAAACACATTTAACATTAACACAGGGCTGGACAATTCTTGGTCACCATTGCGACCTTTACAAAAAAAACAAAAAACCCAGTCGACTAGATTAAGAACATGCCAGAAATTGTACTGCTCTCATTTATCTCTAGAATGACAAGTCCCTGGACTGCAGGGAACTCTGAAGTTTGGAGCAAAGTTTACTGAAGTTGTAATCTTGCTAATTCCCATTCACCACTGACTGCAATCTGAATACTGGTCCTTCAGATTGCTGTGAGGCTTTGTGACAGTTGTTAGCTCATGATGGGTAATGTGTACAGGCCACAATGCCAAGCCCTAATGTTCCAGGCACAGGCCACATGAAGAAGCATCACTGCGTGATACATCAGGGAAATGTGTGTGACTGGGGATAGTAGTACAGGGCAGTGTGTGTGGTGACATTAGTATAGGCAGTGTGTGTGGATGAGTGATTTATTGTAGGCCCGTTTTAACTTTAGCTGTTCTACTGGCAAAGTAGTAGTCTTTTCTATCATTAAAAATCATTAAAATAAAGCATGTTAAAAATGAGCAGAATACATATTTCATTAACACTGTCGCACAACAAAGTATCTTTGTTGTGAATCTTGCCTGTGAGGGTTTCTTCCAGGGACTCTGGTTTCCTCCCACACTCCAGAGACATGCTGGTAGGTTAACTGACTCCTGTCTAAATTGGCCTTACTATATGTATAAATGTGGGTTGGGGACCTTGGATTGTATGCTCCTTGAGAGTTAGGGACTGATATGAATGTACAACATACTGTATGTAAAGTGCTGTGTAAATTGATGGAGCTATACAAGTACCTGTAATAAAATAATAAAAAACATTCAGCTATTTAGTCAAAAGTAGGTTGCATAGTACTGGCTCTTAGTTCTGGGTGAGATTTGTTCAAAGGCTGTATTAAAATAGTTTAATAATAATTGCCGAAGGTATATGTGGAAATATTACCATGTTCTAGGAAAAATATGATTTTATGAAGGTTTTGTCTTATTTGCTTGCCATATACTCAAACACATTCTGTTTCTTTGTGCATTCACACAAAGTTAACAGGTTTACTGGACAGCAGATAGGAAGGTTCTTGAGTTCCCTGAAAAGCATTGTGTACAATCCAAAACACACGCTGGATTGGAGAGTACACCCATTCATTAATCCCATATTACAACATCCAGGTCTGGTGACTGGCCATGCAACATGGCAATGTGCTCTCACATATCCAGAAGTATAAGGCATTTTGAAGCTCTAGCAAGCGCATAGGGAAGCACATTGAAGGCAAGTAAGGCTCCATGCACACTAGCGCTTTTTTTAAAGCAAAAAAAAAAAAAAGAAAAACACTGGTAGTAGCATTTTAGTAGTGTTCAGGAGCTTTGGCGTTTTTTTATTGGAGTCTTTACAGTACATAATATAGAGGGGAAAAAAAACCCTAGGGAAAAAAAAAAAAAAACCTGTTAGGAACGTTTTAGTAGCTTTTTTTCTCTTGGAAAAACTCTAAAAAAAAGACTCTACAAAAACAAAATTCTTTCTCTGCTCCTAGACCCTGAAGCTCAAAAAATGCTAATAGCTAAAGTAGTGTGCATGGACACATAGGATAGCACTATTTAGCTTCTAGGAGCAGATAAAAAATGCCAACAGCAGCTTCTGAAAGCTTAAAAATACACCAGTGTGAATGGAGCCTAAAAGGTTTCCCCCACAGGATCCGCTTTCCCTGTCTGAGACAAATCAGGAAGTGAGAGGTAATCGGTCCAAAGAAAGTGTGAATTAGGGTTAGCGTCACCTGCGCCTGTCTGGAGCTGGCACCAGTGGTGTTTATGATTACATGCTTGTGAACATTAACGCTTTGTATGTGTAATTTGAATTCCTTTTTTAAAATTGTTATAAGGTATCACACTATCTGGAGTCTTATTGTCTTGACCAAGCATGCAGTGGATTAAGTAAGAGGGAGGAAGAGAGGAGTGGTGATACCGGTGATCTGTGACATCTTTCCCCATTTCGGAGGTTACCTAGCAAGACATATCCAGCATCATGCTCCCATTAGACCACCTATAACAGTGATGGCGAACCCGTGGCACGCGTGCCACAGCCGGCACGCCGAGCCTTATCTGTGGGCACGCCAGGAGAATCCAGCGGCGCGCTGTCTTCCCGGCTGTAGTGTGCGTGACAGCCGGGTCCCAAGTGCGCATGCACAAGAAGCAGTGCTGTTTGTGAATGGTAAGGCGGTACCTGGGACACATGACAGATCCCAGAAGCCGCCGGACCAATCACAAAGCGCAGCGCTTCTCGCGCATGCGCACTGGGCATCCGGCTGTCCGACGAGCGCCCACACTACAGAAGCCGGAAAGACAGCGCGCGGCTGGATCGAGGAACAGGTAAGATAAAAAAAAAAAACTCTGCGGAAGTAAGAGCGGGTACCTGTCAAATTCAGGTACCCGCTCCCCCTCCCTCCCCAAAGGTCCGCAGTCTCTGGTCATCTCTGTACTGTCCGCAGTCTCTGGTCATCCCTGTGCTGTCCGCAGTCTCTGGTCATCCCTGTGCTGTCCGCAGTCTCTGGTCATCCCTGTGCTGTCCGCAGTCTCTGGTCATCCCTGTGCTGTCCGCAGTCTCTGGTCATCCCTGTGCTGTCCGCAGTCTCTGGTCATCCCTGTGCTGTCCGCAGTCTCTGGTCATCCCTGTGCTGTCCGCAGTCTCTGGTCTACCCTGTGCTGTCCGCAGTCTCTGGTCATCCCTGTGCTGTCCGCAGTCTCTGGTCATCCCTGTGCTGTCCGCAGTCTCTGGTCATCTCTGTGCTGTCCGCAGTCTCTGGTCATCCCTGTGCTGTCCGCAGTCTCTGGTCATCCCTGTACTGTGTCCGCAGTCTCTGGTCATCCCTGTACTGTGTCCGCAGTCTCTGGTCATCCCTGTACTGTGTCTGCAGTCTCTGGTCATCCCTGTACTGTGTCCGCAGTCTCTGGTCATCCCTGTACTGTTAATTAGTTTGCACTACTGTACGAGTTGTTTTTTCTAAACCAAAAGCTCGATATTCAGGTTTCATTGCAGTGTTGGCACTTTGAAAGAAATAAGTTGGTTTTGGGTTGCAGTTTGGGCACTCGGGCTCAAAAAGGTTCGCCATCACTGACCTATAAGATGGGGTCGAATTGTCTGGTAAGAGGAAGATTTGCGGTGGTGAGCACAGAAGTCACTCATATGTAATATTGAAGATACTGTGGATATGATCATTCATTGCTCATTAGCCTCCCTAGCGGTCTGATTATGTCCATATTTCTGTGCTCAAAGCGGTACTTTTTTTGCATGGAAATATGTATTTTTTTTATTGTAGGCCTGTAATTTTTAGGAATAACTCTCTGAAATCTGTCCGAACAAGAGTCTAGTAAACATCCCGGGTATGTAAAAATTTAAAACATGAAATCATAAATTAGAATTTAATAATCATAAAAAATAATAATACTTTTAATTCACTAATATAATAAAATCAAACACACTGAAATTTGAAATATAGCGCCAAATTCGCACATCACTGAGCAAAGTCGTAAAATCGTTTTCAGTGTCTGATGATGAATTTCCCCACGAATCATCACTCAATTCTGCAAGTAGTTCTAATTTACTATCGCTGTTCTCTAGCTGGTCTAAAACCGCTTTTGACCTAAAAGAGACATTTTTTGGACGCCATGGACGTTTCTCAGTTTCCAGGCAGAAAGAACAGTAAAAATGCAGGCAGGGCACAGGACAAAGCACTAGGGACAAAATGTATGTGAAATGGTTTGATACAGTAATGTTTTACTATGTGATTTTAGTGTATTTAGTGAATGTCACTTTTACAATTTTCAAATTCCCCGCCAGTTCTGTCCCCGTACGTCCCGACGTCGCAGGGAACGGAACCCAGAAGACAGATGCCGGCATCCACCGGAGGACATTGCCGGGGACACTGCAGGAGGGACATCGCGGGAGCACAGGACAAGGTAAGTGAAGAAGAGATCTTGGAGCAGCGCTGCAGGGTATTCCATGTGTGTAGCTCGGGGTTACCTCTTGTGGTGCTGAAACTTTACCCCGAGCTACACTTGGGAATACTGCCAGGGAGGTTAAGAGACTTTAGAATTTGTATTCATTTTCTCACTGTTTGGCGTTTTGGACACATCACTGATATTGTTAATTTGATGACCTTTCACAACAGTGCAACAATATTTGGATATACAGTTGCAAGAAAAAGTATGTGAACCCCTTGGGATTACGTGGAGTTTTGCATGAATTGGGCATAAAATGTGCTCTGAACGTCATCTAAGTCACAACAATAGAAGAACACAGTCTGCTGAACATAATACTACACAAACATTAGATGTTGCCATGGTTTAATTGCACATAACATGTAAACATTCACAGTGCAGGGGGGAAAAAGTATGTGAACCTTTGGACTTAATAACTAATTGACCCTCCTTTGGCAGCAATAACCTCAACCAAACATTTCCTGTAGTTGCAGATCAGACCTGCACAACGATCTGGAGTAATTTTGGACCACTCCTCTTCACAAAACTGTTTCAGTGTAGCAATATTCTTGGGATGTCTGGTGTGAATCGCTCTCCTAAGGTCATGCCACAGCATTTCAATCGGGTTGAGGTCAGGACTCTGACTGGGCCACTCCAGAAGGCGTATTCTGTGCTGTTGCAGCCTTTGTTTTGTTGAATTACTTGTATGCTTTGGGTCATTGTCCTGTTGCATCACCCATCCTCTGCAGATCTTCAGTTGGCGGACAGATAGTCGTACATTTGCCTGCAAAATGTCTTGATAAACTCTGGAATTCATTTTCCCATCAATGACAACAATCCATCCAGGCCCTGAGGCAGCAAAGCAGCCCCAAACCATGATGCTCCCTCCGCCATGTTTCACAGTGGGGATGAGGTTTTGATGTTGGTGTGCTGTGCCTTTTTTTCTCCACACATAGTGTTGTGTGTTCTTCCCAAACCACTCAATCTTGGTTTCATCTGTCCACAGTATATTTTGCCAGTAGTGCTGTGGAACATCCAGGTGCTCTTTTGCAAACTTCAAACGTGCTGCAATATTCTTTTTGGACAGCAATGGCTTCCTCCGTGGTGTCCTCCCATGTACTCCATTCTTGTTTAATGTTTTCCTTATTGTAGATGTGTCAACAAAAATGTTAGCATGTGCCAGAGATTTCTGTAGGTCTTTAGCTGACACTCTGGGATTCTTCTTTACCTCATGCAGCATTCTGCGCTGTGCTCTTGCAGCCATTTTTACAGGACGACCGCGCCTAGGGAGAATAGCAACAGTGCTAAACTTTCTCCATTTGTAGACAGTCTGTCTTACCGTGGACACATGAACATCAAGGCTTTTGGAG
Organism: Staurois parvus; assembly: GCF_062004578.1. Taxonomy (NCBI): domain Eukaryota; kingdom Metazoa; phylum Chordata; class Amphibia; order Anura; family Ranidae; genus Staurois; species Staurois parvus. Next base: position 1,547,345 of record NW_028318262.1, on the reverse strand, counting down.
ATTATTATTATTATTCAGTATTTATAAAGCGCCAATAGTTCACTCAGCGCTGTACATTACAAAGGGGGACAGAACATGTGACAGAATACCAATACAATGCAAAACATGAGGGGATTGAGGGCCCTGCTCTTTCGAGCTTACAATCTAGGAGGGAGGGGATAGTGGTACAGGAGGAGATAGCTGTGGGGGATGGAGTGGTAGGAAGAGTGGAGGAGGTCGGCAAGTTAGCAGGGGGTGGGGTAGGCTTCCCTGAAAAGGTGGGTTTTCAGGGTGCGCCTAAAGGAGAGGAGAGTAGGTGATAATCTGATGGGTTGGGGCAGGGAGTTCCAGAGGATGGGTGACACCCTGGAGAAGTCCTGGAGGCGGGCATGGGAGGAGGAGACCAGGGAACTAGAGAGAAGGAGGTCTTGTGAGGAGCGGAGTGTGCGTGCCGGGTGGTACTTGGATATTAGGTCAGTGATGTAGTTTGGGGCAGTATGGTGGACAGCTTTGTACGTCAGTGTTAGGATTTTGAATTTGATTCGTTGCGCAATCGGAAGCCAGTGGAGGGATTGGCAGAGGGGGGTGGCAGAAACGGAGCGGTTGGAAAGGTGAATGAGTCTGGCAGCCGTATTCAGGATCGACTGAAGCGGGGATAGCCAGCAGTGAGGCAGGCCAGTGAGGAGGGAGTTGCTGTAGTCTGTAGTCGAGTCGTGATATGATGAGGGAGTGGATGAGCTGTTTAGTGGTTTCTGGGGTTAGGAACGTGCATATTTTGGCGATGTTGCGGAGGTGGAGTCTGTACGAGTTAGTTAAAGATTGGACTTGGGGCTGGAAGGATAGGTTGGAGTCCAGAATGACACCAAGTACTCTGGCCTGTGGGGCGGGTTTGATGGTGGCGTTGTTGGATGTGGAGATACATTTGTAACCCTTTCCAGCTTCATGCAAGTCAACAATTCTTGATCGTAGGTCTTCTGAGAGCTCTTTTCTGCGAGGCATGGTTCCCATCAGACAGTGCTTCTTGAAACCAGTAAACCCAAAACAGGTGTGTGTTTTTTAAGGGCAGGACAGCTGCCAGCAACACATCCAATATCATCACACTGATTGGAGTCAAGGTTGGCTCACTCCTGGCTCCTCTTAGCTCTGGGAGAAGTCATTAAGGTAGGGCCTCACATACTTTTTCCTCCCTGCACTGTGAATGTTTACATGTTATGTGCAATTAAACCATGGCAACATCTAATGTTTGCGTAGTATGTTCAGCAGACTGTGTTCTTCTATTGTTGTGACTTAGATGACGTTCAGAGCACATTTTATGCCCAATTCATGCAAAACTCCACGTAATCCCAAGGGGTTCACATACTTTTTCTTGCAACTGTAAGTGTGAATTTACTCTTAGCTCACCAGAACAAATGGTCCCACTGGAGGGTTTTTACATCACAATCTGTTCCTGTGACAGTGGTTAAAGTGGAAGGACATCAAAACCTAAATAAGCATAAATCTGTTCACACCCCAATTCTATCTACCCTGTAAAAGGAATGGTGCCTATACTTGCCTATTTTGAAGTTGCTTTGGTCCAGTCACATGATCTCACCAACATCAGCTTCACTGTGCCAACAATGGGTGCAGGGTCTGGGCGATTACATCACCCACAGGCTTACTATGGAGCATCCATTCTCAGCTGTCCTTCCTCTACACTGAAGCTGCCGCTGGAAGACAGTCATGTGACCAGACCACAGCAACCTCAGAATAGGCAAGCAAAGACATCTTTCCTTTTACATAGCAGAAAGAATATACTTAGAATAGGGGTGGGAGTAGATTTAAGTTTAGTTAGGTTTTGAATTTCCTTCTGCTTTAGGGTTTATATCTCCTAACATCTTTGAAGATAGTGAACTTCCCAGCAGGGAATATAAACCAGAATAAAAAAATGAATTACAATGCTACGATACTCTATTCGAGGTGAAAAAAAAAAACAAAAAACAAAACAATGTTTTGGCTAGAGTTACACTTTAAGAATGCTGCACAATATTTGTGATTTACTGTCCCTATCCATGGATCGAACTTTAGCTGGCTCAGCAGGAACCGGCTGATATTCAATTCAGGTGTGGCCACTGCGGTTTTATCAACTGTTAGATAAAATCCACTCTGCGCTGCAGGCAATAGGGACTTAAGGTGCCACAGAAGACCCAATGAAATAGAATTTTAACAACAAGGGTGTGAGTCCATATCCAGGGGTCTTCTGCGGCACCTTAACCACTTGCCGACCGCAGATAGCCGAATTACGGCTTCACTGCGGCCAACCAGTTCTGGGAGGACGTCAGAGTCTGTGGATTTTTTGTTCACTTGCCTCGAGGATTGACCATAAGTTCTCAATGGGATTAAGGTCTAACCATGGAACCAAAATTTTGATGTTTTGTTCCCCAAGTCACTGGGTTATCACTTTTGTCTTATGGTAAGGTGCTCCATCATGCTGGAATAGGCATTGTTTGTCAAACTGTTCTTGGATGGTCGGGAGAAGATGTTTTTGTACCATTCTTTATTCATAGCTGGGATCATAGGCAAAATTGTGAGTCAACTCCCTTGGCTGAGAAGCAACCCCACACATGAATGGTCTCAGGATACTTTACTGTTGGCATGACATAGGACTGATGGTAACACTAACTTTCTTTTTCCGGACAAGGTTTTTTCTGGATGCCTCAAACAATCGGAAAGGGGATTCATCAGAGAAAATTACTTTATCCAAGTCCTCAGCAGTCCAATCCCTGTACCTTTTGCAGAATAAAAGTCTGTCCCTGATGTTCTGCCTGGAGAGAAGTGGCTTCTCTGCTGCCCTTCTTGACAACAGGCCATCCTCCAAAAGTCTTCACCTCAATGTGCGTGCAGATGCACTCATTAGGCAAACATTTATTTCTGGCCCAGGCATGACTGCAAAAAAAACAGTAAGCACCCCACAGAATATTGGCAAGGGTGGAAATTTATCCACATAAGCATGCCTTCCAAGTACAATGATACTTTTCAAGAAGTCTCCTTCGGGGCCTTCATGAGTGTGGGAATCACTGAATCCACCTATCCTCCTCTACCTCAAGGCCTGGGCTTCATCATCCATGCCATTGAAGCCAGTTACCATGAAAGCAAGTTTGAAGATGGAACCATGAGAGAGATTTGGTCGGAACAGAAAGGCAGGTGAATCGTATCTGCAAATCAAACCCTTTTTGGCCAGTTTTGAGCTACCAAACACCCTTGCTACCGAAAACACTTGTGGATCTCCTGCATTCTGGCCACAAATCTGTCCACCTTTTTGTTGAAGTCCCCACCAATGACAGAATGTTGTAGATGCAGCCACTAAGTTGGACTACTGGGGGAACTCTGACTATCTGATGAGGAATAAAATTCTGATCCTGGAGCCCCCACAAGCAAAAAACAATGCGTGGGATGGTCGTCAGTGACTACATCTTGGTCATTGTTGCCTTTAACCTTCCTGCTAAGCCTTAGTTTCTCTACTGCTCCAGCCCAGTGGGTTACTCACAAACTGGGAGTTCAAAACTGCCTGGTCCCTGGAGTTACTATCATAATCAGGCTTAATATAGCTTTGGTCATTCCACACCCCAGACTGGTCTATTGTGGTAAATGAGACTGATGAGTACGTATCCTGTACACACCAAAATGGATGCTGACTATGCACCAAGGCAAAGGAATAGAAAAGTTCTAAATCGAGAGAGAGATCCTGTGCCTTCCCATAACCTTTTTTTGTGTGAATCATCTAGTGGAAATTGTTCCAGGGAATGCAACTGCCACCCCTGCTAAAAGGAAAAACTTGCATTTTGGCAGCACCAAACAGGCTTCCTTTATAGCAGGCACCACAGGCATCTTTAATCAGCTTCCACTGCAGCAGGTTCCCTGAAAACTACCATAAATGGGGAGAGGGGACAATGGCACACACATTTTACTATTATGCAGTGCTAGACCATCACCAGGCACCAGGGAGGCGTTTGCATAGCCTTCTCCTTTTAATATCAGTTTGAAGACAATGAGTAAAAAAACAAAGCAAAAAACTGAAGAAATCTTGTTTAGAATTTGCTAGCTGCACGTGGTGAAATGTTTATTTGCATATATTTTAGGTGACTTTCAGATAAATATGAAATACATATGAACATTTCAAAACCCCCACTTACAGCCAAAAATCTTGAAGATTGATCGTATTCTCAGGCTTATTTTACAACTGGCAGAACATGGAGAGATCAGATTGCACAAGCTCCTAAGAAAGACACATCCCATCTCCAAACTAACGCCTGACATAGTTATACATAGGAATGTATATTATATCATTCCAGAATGTCATCACTGCATATATAAAAGTTACACTAACTACATACAGTGAAGGAAATAAGTATTTGATCCCCTGCTGATTTTGAATGTTTGTCCGCTCACAAAGAAATGATCAGTCTAAAAATCGGTAGGTGCATTGTAACAAAGACAGAATAGCAACAAAAATATGAGTGGGCAAACATTCAAAAACAGCAGGGGATCAAATACTTATTTCCTTCACTGTATTACAATACATGCAAAAATATATAACTGCAGAAACTAAAATACAGAAACATGGTATATAAAGCACGATTTCAAGTTTACATAAAACAAAACATCACCACATTCTACTTTTAGCCAATTAAAAAAAGCTGCAAAGATAGAGTTGATGAGGCAGACATACTACCAAATATATCCTGGTTCTTCCAATTATAAAGGTTTTATTGTATTTTGTATGAACCCATTTTAATGCCTACAGAGGTCCAGAGTCTCTCTATACAGCTAGACTGTTACTACAGCGAAACATGCAGGATAAGCAGTTAAAGAATTAGATGCCACAGGATCACTGTCCCTTAGCACTCACAAAACATTTTGGATATGTAACTGCAGTCATTTCATTATATCTAAATCAAAAACAAGGTAAAAGCGAGCGCTATAGATCAAAAGAGCAGCCAATGCACCAAAGGATACCAAACAACCTTTCAGAACATAAATATATAAAGGGTGCGGCGCTCAAGCAATAATCAATACAATAAAATCTAAATAAGAACTATATAAAATCCATAAAGTGACTTGTGACAAGGTGCCAACATATAAAGTGACTTCAGTGATATCATATATTCCGTCACTGTAGAAGTGACTCCTGGTGACCAATAATGATGAAAATAGATAGTCCAAATGTGAGTATAAGAGATCGAATTATCTCCAGCAATAGGTGCTCCGTTCAAACCAGGTGGTGAGGTGACCGGTATATATGATAAGGCTGTGCACTCATCAGATGCACAGTTAATCTGCGCATGTAGAGACAATGCTCCTGTAGGGGACGCTCCAGGCTCCCGTAATAAATTTGGTCTGGTCAGGTATTCCTCTCACTGCTCTCCTCAGCTGGCAATGTGGCCTCACTAAGGCTCTGTGGGTTGTTGATGACTCACAAAGAGCCCAGAAAAAGAGGAGGCATTTATCAGTTTCAAAATCCATCACTACACAGATGCCACATCCAGAAAGCCTGCACCTTCAAGATGAATATATGATATCACTGAAGTCACTTTATATGTTGGCACCTTGTCACAAGTCACTTTATGGATTTTATATAGTTCTTATTTATATTTTATTGTATTGATTATTGCTTGAGCACCGCACCCTTTATATATTTTATTATATCTACTTGCAATGCCTTATTTTAAGTGGAGCTCCAAGCAAAGATTTTTGATAGGAACTCATTTAATTTTTAGAACAAGCATTTACCCCTAAACGTCTTTATGTTAGCTTCCAGTAATCCCCTGCACAGCAGCACTTACACAAAGACTAGGCAACAGTATGAGTGTCTGATCTCTACAGCATTGCACAGCGCTTGTCAGATCAACAATGACAATATTTAGAGAAGGGGAAACCACATTAATGACCTCATCAGTACCATGCCGATACATTACTGTCCAATCGGCAGGCTGTAGCCTAAGGGGTGGCAAAGTAAGTAAAACTTCTATTACTTTCCTTTTGGCCTGTCATTAGATGGGCAAGTACAGATATTGTGATTTGAGAGGAGAAAAGGTGTTTAACTGTACACACAGAGAAGGCAAATTCATGAAAACTGGAGTGGACAGAATGTGAAGCAGCTGTGCCTGCCAACCAGCTTCTATCTTCTGCTTGTTCAGTGAAGCTCCGCTAACATCTCGCATAGGAAGAACGCACATTCCTGCTTGCGATTTTTATGCGTTTCCACATGTCATGCATAGGACAGCCAATTCATTTGAAAGTGTTGCCCTGTGGGCATTTTGGTAGGGATGCACCAAAATTTCAGCAACCGAAACATATCAGCCGAAAATAGCCCTATCGGTATTTTGCCAATAGGAGCAATTTAGCCATTATAGGTGCCGGCACAGGGGACTGTGTGTACTGCAGATGTGAGAGAGGTGGGGGGAAAGGCAGGAGAGGAGCAGTGTATACAGTGACTGGCTGTCACTATATGTCACTGACGGTTTTTAAATTTAATTACCGGCTTTTTTTCTTCTTCACTATAGCTCAGAGAATGAGCTGTCGCTTTCCCCAGAGCTAAAAGAAACTAAGGGGCAGGGTCACTGGGTAATGTCACTGGGTGCCACCGCCCATTTGTTTCTTTTAGCCCTCTGAGAATGACTGTTCCTTCTTTGAGCTATAGTGAAGGTAGAAAAAAAAAAAAGCTGGTTATTACATTTTAAAAAATGGCATTGTTTTTAAATGCAATTGCCGACTTTTTTTTTCTTCACTATACCTCAGAGAATGAGTTGTCACTTTCCCAGAGCTAAAGGAAACAGTTTCTTTTTAGTTTCATTCTCCCAGCTAAAAGAAACAAAGTTTCCTTTAGCTCCAGGGAAAGTGACAAACTCATTCTCTGAGCTATAGTGGGAAAAAAAAAAAGCAGAAAAAGAAGAAGCAGGCAACTGCATTTAAAAACCAGCAGTAACATAGTGACAGTCAGTGAGGGAGCCTCTCTGTATACACCCCTCCCTCACTGTATACACTGCTCCTATCCTGTCCCCTCCTTGCACACACTGCCCCCCTAACCCTCTCCTCCTACAAAGATGGCCTGTCACTCATATGCCATCACATAGGGGACTATTGGTCCCCTATGTGATAGCAATAAAATTATAAAATTAAAAAAAAAAAAATACAAAAATTGGAGCCTCCCCACCACCACATACAGAGACATTTCGGTTTTCGGCCACATGCATTCTGAACTTTCTGTATCGGTTTCAGCATCAGAATGTTCATTTTGGTGCACCACTAGCATTTAGTGCACAAAAGAAGCTTATGCACTTTTTTTTGGGAGACAAGCTTCCCACGATTTGTCAATTGTATTTTAGACTAGGCATAATTGCACTGCATTTGGGGTGCTATTAAGAATGAATGGCACCCAAACACGATTCACATGTTTTGCCGTGATTTCAGCACAACTTAAAATTATACAGATTCTGCCCCTGATTCCAAAGTGCTAGGCGCGAATGGGGCCTAAAGCTTTGAAAATGAGAGATCAAAGATGCATTTTTGCCGTGCACAGGTAATTCAGATTTTATAAATTTCCCTAAGAGGATGTTTGCAACAACCAAGTACAGTGCCTTAAAAAAGTATGCATACCCCTTGAAATGTTCAACATTTTGTCATGTCACAACCAAAAACGTAAAATGTATTTTATTGGGATGTTTTATGATAGACCAACACAAAGTGGCACATAATTGTGAAGTGGAAAGAAAATGATAAATGGCTTTCAACATTTTTTACAAATAAATATCTGAAAAGTGTGGTATGCATTTGTATTCAGCCCCCTTTACTCTGATACCCTAACTAAAATCTAGTGGAACCAATTGCCTTCAGAAGTCACCCAATTAGTAAATAGAGTCCACCTGTGTGTAATTTAATCTTAGCATAAATGCAGCTGCTCTGTGAATTCTTCAGAGGTTTAGAGGTTAGAGAACATTAATGAACAAACAGCATCATGAAGGCCAAGGAACACACCAGACAGGTCAGGGATAAAGTTGTGAAGTTTAAAGCAGGGTTAGGTTATAACAAAAATCCCAAGCTTTAAACATTTCACAAAGCACGGTTTAATCCATCATCTGAAAATGGAAAGAGTATGGCACAACTGCAAACCTACTAAGACATGTCCATCCACCTAAACTGACAGGCTGGGCAAGGAGAACATTAATCAGAGATGCAGCCAAGAGGCCCATGGTAACTCTGGAGGAGCTGCAGAGATCCACAGCTCAGGTGGGAGAATCTGTCCACAGGACAACTATTAGTCGTGCACCCCACAAATCCAGCCTTTACAGAAGAGCAGCAAGAAGAAAGCCATTGTTGAAAGAAAGTCATAACTCCTGTTTTTAGTTTGCAAGAAGCCGTGTGGGGGACACAATAAACGTCTGGAAGAAGGTGCTCTAGTCAGATGAAACCAAAGTGGAACTTTTTGGCCCAAAAGCAAATGCTACGTGTAGCAGAAAACGAATACTGCACATCACCCTGAACACACCATCCCCACCGTTAAACATGGTGGTGACAGCATCATGATGTGGGAATGCTTTTCTTCAGCAAGGGACAGGGAAGCTGGTCAGAGCCGATGGGAAGATGCATGGAGCCAAATACAGGGCAATCTTAGGAGAAAACCTGTTAGAGTTTGCAAAACACTTGAGACTGGGTCACCTTCCAGCAGGACACGACCCTAAACATACAGCCAAAGCTACAATAGAAAAGTTTAGATCAAAAAATGGTTTAGAATGGCCCAAAGTCTAGACCTAAATCCAATTGAGAATCTGTGGCAAGACTTGAAAATTGCTGTTTACAGACACTCTCCATCCAATCTGACAGAGCTTGAGCTATTTTGCAAAGAAGAATGTGCAAAGCTGGTAGAGACTTACCCAAAAAGACTTGCAGCTGTAATTGCAGCGAAAGGTGGTTCTACAAGGTATTGACTCACGGGGGCTTAATACAAATGCATGCCACACTTTTCACAGATTTGTAAAAAATTTTGAAATGAGCCACTTTGTGTTGGTCTATCACATAAAATCCCAATAAAATAGATTGACATTTTTGGATGTAACATGACAAAATGTGGAAAACTGCAAGGGGTATGAATACTTTTTCAAGGCACTGTAAAGCAGAACATAAACTATGAGGTACACAGTTGAAATCCTGATATATTATTTGTCTGGAGTTCTACTTTATCCAATGAAAGTTTTCATTTCTAATGTATCAATATGAACCTGCTAGAAGACATCAGTATTTTAGCATACATTTTTAATTAACTTTTACAACAAAACACTAAAATCCATAAAATGCATGGGGCAAATGCAACAGATAATTGCTTTAAAAACATCAGCATGGAAAACACATTTCACAAGCCCTACAGGAACTCTTTAAATATTCTTACTTCACACGTGTTATAATCCTCAGAGTCCAAGAGACTACATAACTTTGGCAGCAGCTCTGGCCAATTTTGCAACTCTCCTTTTGAAGCAATTGTTGTGATTAGGATTCCTAAAAAATAATAAAAGGCAGATATGTAACAAGAAGTAATAAATAGCCTTCACATATATAACCTTCTGTAACACTTTCTTCAGTTGGCTATGTCCACACAAATTTTTTCTCAGGAGGAAGATCAGCTTAAGTTAAGTTTGGAAATAATTAACACCCCCCCCACCCCCCGATGAATGCAGCATTGGTCAGATGCTGCATCTGTCCCCCAGCTGCCACTAAGCCATGAGTGATCAAAGACCAGCTTGACTCACAGTCTTCAGTGAGCAGATAGCTGGTGACTGATAGTCACCGGCTCTCTGCTCTACCCCTCCAGCACCAGGCTGTGGAGGGGGCGGGAGTGGCTCCCTGGGAGGCTGAGCCAGCTGCCAGTCAGGAATCTGGGAGGATCTTGACTTTAAAGTCAGGACCTCTCCAGAGATGGACCAGCTCAGGGAAGTCAGCCAACCTCCTGTGACCCACAGGGTGCTTAGAACTACTTTCCTATGGCAATTATTTGACGATCCAAATTAGAATAGGAAAAAAAAACAAACAAACCACAATTGCAAGTATTATTAAGAGTTACTGGAGAGACACCAATGTTTTTAAACAAGTTGTCAAGAGTTAAAAAAAAAAAAAATAAAGTCCACTTTTTGCCCCCAAAGTCCACAGTTTTTCAAACGATCACAGGAATTGAAAAAGCATGTCACATATAGAAGGAAAATAAAGCATTTTTTTTGTACCGATCAACTGCGTTTGTCGGCTTAGTTCTGGAAAAGGTTACTTTGCCCATTGTTAGTGCTCCTTTAATGTTTTGATTTCCTTCTCTACATGCAGGTTGTATGTACCCTGGCACTTGTCTGCATCTCCAGTTATATAACCTCTTTGTAGATTTTTGCTCAGCCACCTCCTGGCATCTCTAATTCTTTCCAACATCTTGGTTGGTTATCCCTCTTTCCTTGAACCATGTATGATGCTTCCTTTCAGGACCAAGTACCAAGAAGTTGGTGGTTCTTGCTTTCCTGGGTCTCTGTCTTCCCTTCTATGGGACTGTCATTCTTTACTACGTTCAGCCTGAAGGCATGTCAAACATTTTACAATTAACCTTATGTGTGGGGCTGTCATGTATGGCTATCTGCCATGTCTTCATTTGGGAACTAAACCCTCTACACTTGCTTCACAGGGTAGCCCTGCTATGGGATTACTTCCTCATCTTCCACCTGCATGAGTGGCAAGTTTATCTAGTTTTCTAGGGTTTCTGCCCTCAAAAGAACAAGTCCCTCCTCCCCTGTCTGAGCTCATTTGCTTTAAGAGATCTGGGTTCTTGAGGGGTTTTTTTTTCCTTAAACAGCATCTAGCATTTTTACTTTTCAAACGTTGCTGGGCACCACCTGTTCACATTTAAAACCTTTGTTTGCCAGGAATCAATTCCTGTGTACTGTACATTTAGGATAACAGGAATTTCAATGTACCTGTAAAGTCCATATCTTGGGGTACAGTGTAGGACACATGTCCCTCCTACAAGGAAGAAAGGGATTTCTATTGCTACACCTGGGGAAGGGGTGGTTCAAATGAAGCCTTTAGCAGTGTCCATTTTCAGTGCAAAATTCCAAAGTAGTTCAGGTGCAATTTAGATGCGGTTATGATGCGCATTGGCAAGGCTCAATTCGTGTTCACAACTGCGATCTTAGAAGCGTTCCCATTTAAGTCAATGAGCCTGTAATTTGCACCAGACCCGCACTGCTCAGCAAACGTTCAAGTCTATTTGTACTGCAGGTGCACTGCATACATATGAACGGCCACAATAGATCCCAATGTTATTTTACATGTCATGCGAATCAATGTGTTCCAAATCACAAACCAGGTTCACTGTCGCACACAAGTCTCGCTCTCTTCATTTATCATGCTCTATGTTCTGCTTTGCTACAAAACTGAGGCATGTTGGTACTGGGAGGGGTTATTTTGGATTGGCCTACAGTTGTTTGCCAGTGTCCAATCCTCCTTTAGGTGTTCGTATTAGCCAAAATTTAAATAGATGCCAAGAAAAGGTCTTTAGAAGAGAGTGCAAAAATTCCATTTTTGATAAGGTGAGAGCACAATGGCTTCATAAAAAATATATAAGTGAACAGCGCAAACATAGACCTCTACATCAAATCAATATACAAAGTGCAAACATATATAAAAAATTAAATAAATAGTGAAGTCCATCAAAATTAATAAACATAAAATTCAAAAATAGTTTGTGCAAACAGAAATTTTCAAATTCTTCTTCTATTATAAAGAAACTTCCACCTTCCACCCGTGAAAACCAACATCAAATGCACTCACCAGATTAAGGTGAATGAAACGCCTTTTAGGAATTTATGGGATCCTAAACCCTCTTTGGTATCCACTCTAAAGGAATCCTCACCTCCAGCATAGACTCCACCATCAACTCCACCATCCAACCAGGGAGAAAAAAACTCAGATAGTGTAATATTGCAAAACACCATTCATAAGTGAAATCAAGGATTAAGGCCACTCACATTATAATCACTTTAAAAAGGCATATTTATTAAGACCAGCTTCTTTCCAGATGAACAGTAGATGTAAGGCAACCTCTCACAGAATCTCACATCACAGCTCCAGGTTACAGCAGAAGCTCCACAGAGACCACACATATACAGATCCCAAAAGATGGCCGCTGGAACGCACCGCTCAGCGTGCGCTCCACTCACCGGAAGTGACGTCAGACGTACGGGGTAGTGACCGGAAATGCGTCAACGCGTTTCGCCCCTCCCATCGGGCGTTCTCAAGACGTTCATTTCCTGTCTCAAGCTCCCTTACATACCCAACAGGGACCCTCCCCTCCATTCCGATTGGTCAAAAACTCCTCCCCGAGATTATCAAAAGACTACTCCTCCTGTTTATGTGACGTGAGAGTCCTTTACAACTGAGGCATCTGTTTACACAATATACAATCCTTTTTAACACTGTTTACTTATCTCCCAGAAGCGACATGCATATTAGTACATGTCCCCAGTGGGAAAAAAACCAATACAATCTTAAACAATACAATAATAAATTTTTTTCACAGAATATAGAGAACACTGATTTGTCTAAGGATTTTAGAACTTTAAAAAATTCTTTGGACAAACAGGTGAGAGCGTGGTGGGATGTAGTGACACTTGAAAAATATATTAAAGAAGGAATTACCCCAAGGAGGCTCAGATGGGAAGTTGCTCCCAGTGATGGCCTTGTGGGTAAAGAGTTGGATGATGAGTGGTTTTCATTTTTCAACCATGTTGAGAAAAAACTTATGGAACTAATTGTGCAAAGAAGAAAAAGGAAACTAAAAATTTTGGAAGATATAATTTACAATTTAAAGGAGAAAATGGCCCCTTTCAGTGAATCAATGGATTTTAAAGAAAAGGCGAAACAAACTCAAGAATATATTAACAAAGTAGATGAGGATACTAAAAAGAAGAAAATTAAGAAATATGGCAGAGATATACAGGATTATAAATCCCATAATGTTTACAAGTGGCAGGATGTTAATAGTAAGGGAACTGATGACTCTAGAAATTCTTCAGTTGAGGGGGATAGCAGAGATTCAGGTTCTAATTTGGAACCATCTGGAGTGAAGATTAAGGCAGCTACGGTTGCTTTTTCTAAAAACGTACAAAAGAATTCTTCCCCTAGAAAGAACAGAGATGAGAATCCAACTTCCAACTACGGGGTGCCCACATACAATAGATTTGGACCCCTAATGGGATCCCCATATAAACATCAAAATGAGGGAAAGGTTTTTCCAAGAGGAGGGTTTGTGGGACCGCCATGGAGAGGGGGGAACCAAAGGGGAGCCTACAATTGGAGAGGGAGAGGGGGTCAGTATTACCCAAACAGAGGGGGGAGGGGTGGATGGAATCCACCTCCAAACTATCAGAATTATCAAAACTACCAGGACCCAAATTATCAGGATCCCTATTGGGAAGGAAGAAATACAGGGGATGTAGAGGAGGTAAAAGGAAAAAGGAAAAGGTCAATGTAAACAAAGGTATTTTTAATTTAAGTGATTATATTTTAAAAGAGGAAGAATTGAGGGTCTTAGCATTGGGTTTGAAGTATGCACCCGATAAAAAATTAAATAAATTGGAGACATACAGTCATGGCCGAAATTGTTGGCACCCTTGATATTTCTCCAGGAAATCATGTATTTCTCACGAAACGTATTGCATTAACACATGTTTTGCTATACACATGTTTATTCCCTTTGTGTGTATTGGGACAAAACAAAAAAAGGGAGGAAAGAAAGCAAATTCGACATAATGTCACACAAACCTCCAAAAATGGGCTGGACAAAAGTATTGGCACCCTTTCACAACTGCGGATAAATAAGAATGTTACAAGCATGTGATGCTCCTGTAAACTCACCTGGGGCAAGTAACAGGTGTGGGCAATATAGAAATCACACCTGAAAGCAGATAAAAAGGAGAGACGTTCACTTAACCTTTGCATTGTGTGTCTGTCTGTGCCACACTAAGCATGGACAACAGAAAGAGGAGACGAGAACTGTCTGAGGACCTGAGAACCAAAATTGTGGCAAAATATCAACAATCTCAAGGTTACAAGTCCATCTCCAGAGAACTAGATTTGCCTTTGTCCACAGTGCGCAACATTATCAAGAAGTTTGCAACCCATGGCACTGTAGCTAATCTCCCTGGTCGTGGACGGATGAGGAAAATTGATGAAAGATTGCAACGCAGAATAGTCCGGATGGTGGATAAGCAGCCCCAAACATGTTCCAAAGACATTCAAGCTGTCCTGCAGGCTCAGGGAGCATCAGTGTCAGCGCGAACTATCCGTCGACATTTAAATGAAATGAAACGCTATGGCAGGAGACCCAGGAGGACCCCACTGCTGACACAGAGACATAAAAAAGCAAGACTACAGTTTGCCAAAATGTACTTGAGTAAGCCAAAAGCCTTCTGGGAAAACGTCTTGTGGACAGATGAGACCAAGATAGAGCTTTTCGGTAAAGCACATCATTCTACTGTTTACCGAAAACGGAATGAGGCCTACAAAGAACAAAACACAGTACCTACGGTAAAATATGGTGGAGGTTCAATGATGTTTTGGGGTTGTTTTGCTGCCTCTGGCACTGGGTGCCTTGACTGTGTGCAAGGCATCATGAAATCTGAGGATTACCAAAGGATTTTGGGTCGCACTGTAGGGCCCAGTGTCAGAAAGCTGGGTTTGCGTCCAAGATCCTGGGTCTTCCAGCAGGACAATGACCCCAAACATACGTCAAAAAGCACTCAGAAATGGATGGCAAAGAAGCGCTGGAGAGTTCTGAAGTGGCCAGCAATGAGCCCAGATCTAAATCCCATTGAACACCTGTGGAGAGATCTTAAAATTGCTGTTGGGAAAAGGTGTCCTTCCAATAAGAGAGACCTGGAGCTGTTTGCAAAGGAAGAGTGGTCCAAAATTCCGGGTGAGAGGTGTCAGAAGCTTATTGATGGTTATAGGAAGCGACTGATTTCAGTTATGTTTTCCAAAGGGTGTGCAACCAAATATTAAGTTAAGGGTGCCAATACTTTTGTCCAGCCCATTTTTGGGGTTTTGTGTGACATTATGTCATATTTGCTTTTCTGCCTCTGTTTTATATTTGTTCCAATACATACAAAGGGAATAAACATGTGTATAGCAAAACATGTGTTAATGCAATACCTTTTTTGTGTGAAATACTTGATTTTCAGGAAAAATATCAAGGGTGCCAACAATTTCGGCCATGACTGTATATAGATCTTCATAGATTTATTAGGAAATTAAATTTAAAAAAATATTGGAGTAAAAATTCCAAATCAAATGTTATTGATCCTCATAAGGGTGGAATAATGAGCAATGATGGGAATGAAGGGGTTTATAAGCACACCAATTTGAGGAACAAGTCTGTGTTCAACCCTAAAGTAGGAAACAATTGTTGTATTGATACATTCAAAAAGATGGTGGAATATGATTTGGAGGTATTATCCGTTCCAAATAAGAGGATGAAGCATGATTTAATTAGAGGAATCCAACAATTAGAAAAAAATAATAATATTGTAATAAGATCAGCAGACAAAGGGGGAGGGGTAGTGGTGTTGAATAGGAATGATTATTATGAAGAATTAAATAGATTGGTAGGTGATGAAAATACCTATGAGAAATTGAGGGGTAACCCTATAAAAAGCTATAAGAATAAATTAATGAAACTAGTGAAAAGAGGTGAAAAAGAAGGTTTTTTAAATAAAAAAGAAGCAAGATATTTGGTACCAAAAGCACCTGTTACACCTGTTATATATCAACTACCCAAGATCCATAAAAGTTTATCAAAACCACCTGGAAGACCCATTGTCAATGGGATTGACTCATTGTTTTCGAGACTAGGGGAATACGTGGACGAATTCCTACAACCCCTGGTATCAGGGTTTCCATCTTACTTGAAGGATAGTGGGGATTTGATCTCAGTTTTGAAAAAAATAAGGATTAAAGAGAACTGTGTTTTGGCCAGTATTGATGTTAATGCATTATATACCAACATTAGACATGAGGACGCTTTAAGAGCAGTGAGGTGGGCATTGAAGAAAAAATCGGGTTTAAAAGGTAATCAAATTGAGTTTTTACTAGATTGTCTTGACCTAGCAATGTCAAATAACTATTTTTGGCATTCCAACAGTTATTATAGGCAGTGTACTGGAGTCGCGATGGGAGCGAAGTATGCTCCATCAGTAGCCAACCTTTTTATGAGTATGTGGGAAGATAAGGCTATATTTGAAAAGATGAATGAGAAATTATTACTTTTCAGAAGGTTTATAGATGACATCGTGATAATCTGGAAGGGAACGAGGAATGGTTTAGAGGAATACATCCGTGGAATGGAGTGTAATCCTTATAATATCACTTTCACTAACCATATCGGTATGGAATCTATAGATTTTCTGGATTTAGTCATCTATAGACAGGGGGACTATCTTCACACAAAAACATATTTTAAACAAGTGGATAGGAATGCGTACATCCCAATCCACAGCTGTCATCATAGAAACTGGCTGAGGTCCATTCCTAAAAGTCAATTGATTAGACTTAAACGGAATTGTGATGACAATAAGATATTTCAAGAGCAAGCAAACATGTTGTTGGAAAGGTTTAGAGAAAAAGGCTATGAAGAAAATATTCTAACAGGTGCAATGGATCAAGTGAGGAGGATGAATAGAGATGAATTACTAACAAATAGCAGGAAAAAGAAGAAAACAGGTGAACTGGCTTTTATTACGGGTTACTCTAATCAACATAAGGTTATTGAAAACATCATAAGGAAACACTGGTTGATTCTGAAGAGGGATGAGGTTCTCCATGATTTATTACCTGGGAAGCCTTCATTCATTTATAGAAAACCACCCACATTGAGGATGAAGCTAGCAAAAAATATTCCAGATATTCCTAAGAAAAAGGCAACTTTTTTGGACACTGTGGGGTTCTACAAATGTAATAGGTGTATGGCATGTAGAAATATGAAAGGAGATACCAAGAGGAGATATGATTCGTTTCATTCTTGCTCTACGGGTTCCTCTTATAAAATAAACTATTTTATATCTTGTGACAGTTCCTTTGTTACGTATTTGTTGGAATGCTCTTGTCACCTTCAATACGTAGGTAGAACTTCCAGGAAACTGTCGGTGAGATTAGGTGAACACATTAGAAATATTAAAAAAGGATATAAATACCACAGTTTGTCCTATCATTTTAGAATGTGTCATAATAGGGATCCATCGTGTTTGAAATTCTGCGGGATTGATCGGATTTTTTCCCATTGGAGGGGAGGAGATATGGTAAGGAGTATCTCGCAGAATGAAACAAAATGGATATTTCAATTGGGATCTTTGCACCCTAAGGGGTTGAATTCGGACATAGACATTAATTGTTTTTTGTCTAATTGGTAAGAGCATAGTTTATTTTCAATACATATCCTCAGGTGTGTTTTATTACTAGTAAAAGATTTTTGATTTTATTTTATATGTATTTGTATTTAATAAAAATTATAAAACAATTTATATTTTAATATTTTTTAGTATTTTCATTTTTATTTTCATTTTCATTGTTATTGTTATTGTTATTGTTATTGTTATTTTTATTTTATTTTAATTTTATTTTCATTTTCATTTTTATTTTTATTTTTATTTTCATTTTTATATTATTTTTATTTTTATTTTTATTTTAATTTTATTTTTATTTTTATATTTATTTTTATTTTCATTTTAATTTAATTTAATTTACAATTATATTGCCATCTATTAATGGTGATATTCATTGCTCATTTATTAAAGAATGTTTTTTATAATAGGTATTGTTTAAGATTGTATTGGTTTTTTTCCCACTGGGGACATGTACTAATATGCATGTCGCTTCTGGGAGATAAGTAAACAGTGTTAAAAAGGATTGTATATTGTGTAAACAGATGCCTCAGTTGTAAAGGACTCTCACGTCACATAAACAGGAGGAGTAGTCTTTTGATAATCTCGGGGAGGAGTTTTTGACCAATCGGAATGGAGGGGAGGGTCCCTGTTGGGTATGTAAGGGAGCTTGAGACAGGAAATGAACGTCTTGAGAACGCCCGATGGGAGGGGCGAAACGCGTTGACGCATTTCCGGTCACTACCCCGTACGTCTGACGTCACTTCCGGTGAGTGGAGCGCACGCTGAGCGGTGCGTTCCAGCGGCCATCTTTTGGGATCTGTATATGTGTGGTCTCTGTGGAGCTTCTGCTGTAACCTGGAGCTGTGATGTGAGATTCTGTGAGAGGTTGCCTTACATCTACTGTTCATCTGGAAAGAAGCTGGTCTTAATAAATATGCCTTTTTAAAGTGATTATAATGTGAGTGGCCTTAATCCTTGATTTCACTTATGAATGGTGTTTTGCAATATTACACTATCTGAGTTTTTTTCTCCCTGGTTGGATGGTGGAGTTGATGGTGGAGTCTATGCTGGAGGTGAGGATTCCTTTAGAGTGGATACCAAAGAGGGTTTAGGATCCCATAAATTCCTAAAAGGCGTTTCATTCACCTTAATCTGGTGAGTGCATTTGATGTTGGTTTTCACGGGTGGAAGGTGGAAGTTTCTTTATAATAGAAGAAGAATTTGAAAATTTCTGTTTGCACAAACTATTTTTGAATTTTATGTTTATTAATTTTGATGGACTTCACTATTTATTTAATTTTTTATATATGTTTGCACTTTGTATATTGATTTGATGTAGAGGTCTATGTTTGCGCTGTTCACTTATATATTTTTTACAATTTGTGTTGATCACATTGCACAGCAGCAGGATAGAACCTATAGTAGGGTGTTTCACTAGGCGCAGGAAGAATTTTTTAGTACAATGGCTTCATAGCCTGTAAAATTAGTGACTTGGCAATCCGCAGCCCTGATAACAGGAGGGGAGGGTAAATCAGACCTCAGGGCAGAGAGAGGGTTGCAATGAGGGGCAAAATAAGCTATAGGTAGTGGAGCTAACCATCCTTCGTCCACCTGTGTTTGTGCATAAAATCGAACGCATATGTAAACAGTGTCCACACCACATGTGGGGTATCGCCGCAAACGTTAGAGAGCAATAATTCTAGCATCAGACCTCCCATGTAACTCTAAACTGGCAATCTAGAAAGGCTTTTAAAGCATTGCCAATAGAGATTTTTTAAAAGGATAAGTTTACCTTTGGTAACATGTTGTACCCATATTTGGGGTGTAACATGTTACAACTGTACCAGGCCCCGCACAACAATCCACCGAGATGAAACCTAGCGGCGGATCTTCTCCCCCCGACCCCCCACAATTATTTTTAAAAAACCTCAGCCATGCGGGGCTCCACCCGCATCACTTATTCCCAGTATTCTGTGATTGGGAAGACTACAAATCCCGACAGCCTTTGGGTCTCTTGGCTTGTAGTTCTCAATGAACTAGCACAGCGCTATGGTGATTCAAGGATTCTTCTTGTCTGGATAAAACGGTCTGCTCGTACAAGCACACAGATTACACTGACAGTCTGCAGGAGACCTGTATGGTACCAGCAATCTGCTGATAGCTGGTGCAGGGCTTTCCAGGCTCCTAAAGTAAAAAATGGTAAATGTACATTTTTTTTATTTACCTGCAAAAAATGTGCAGTTAATTTGTGCTAAAAGGTGAACTTACCCTTTAAGTACCGCAGTTTGTCGCCATTCCACAAGCGTGCACAATTTTAAAAACGGGACATATTAGCTATTTAATTGGCTTAACGTCATCGTGTTTTTGTGCATTAAAATTCATCAGAGTATTTTTTTACTAAAAAAAAAAAAAAAAAAACTGTGCAAATACCATGTGACATAAAAAATTGCAACACCAACCACTTTATTCCCTAGCCCCTGTGCTAAAATATATGTTTGGGGGTACCATGTAATTTTCTAGCAAAAATGCAGATTTTTACATGTAGGAGAGGAATGTCAGAATTGGTCTGGGGGTCAAATGATTAGGGCAGAAAAACTGTTGCATGGGGGATATCGTTGCTAGTCTGTAGGAGACCAGTCCGAAGTCTAGCTATTGCAGTAGACATGGCGGCAGGTCTATTGGAGACCTTGCAGGAGTCAAAAAGCCAGCCATAGATTGATCGAAATTTTGAACCATTCAAATTCTGACGGCTGGGAAACATCCCGCTGTCAGAATACAATAGTGAAACAGCAAGGATTCCCCCATCACTGACTGTTGAGATGGGGGAAATCAGGCGATTTTCTTTCTTTCAACCCTAACCACTTCAGAAATTTGGACAGATGTTTTAAGAGCATGATTCGATATATATCCTTTGGTTCTTGTGTAGGATTTGGCAAGTCCTTGTAATTCTTCCTGAAAGGAAGGAGGTAATCACCACTTGTGATTGTAAAAGGTTTGCCTTCGTGTGAAACAGTAAGTAGGAACAGGTAATAGAAGGAAACGAGAGGACAGAAATAGAGACTGTGTGTACCTCTCAGATAGATATATAGCAGGGAAAATTTTTTGATCCCTTGCAGATTTTGTACCTTTGCCTGCTTACAAAGAAACAAAAAGGTCAGTTTGCCCACTTATAAAGAAATGAAGGGTCAGAAATGATAGACAGAATATCAACCAAAAATTCAGAAAAACCACATGATACAAATGTTATCAATTTTGCAGTTCAGTGAGTAAGGTATTTGATCCCCTACCAACCAACAATTCTGGCCCCAGCAGACTGGCTATGTGCTCATGTGGTACACAGATTAGTCCTATCAATTTAAGAAGGTGCTCCTAACGACAACTTGTGAGTATAAAAGACACCTGTC
The DNA here is from genome assembly GCF_062004578.1 of Staurois parvus. Classification (NCBI taxonomy): domain Eukaryota; kingdom Metazoa; phylum Chordata; class Amphibia; order Anura; family Ranidae; genus Staurois; species Staurois parvus. The sequence goes on along the minus strand of NW_028318262.1, from coordinate 1,526,527 downwards.
CACAGAATCTCTTTCTTCTATTCAAACCTCACCATCATGGGCAAGACCAAAGAGCTGTCAAAGGAAGTCAGGGACAAAATTGTAGACCTGCACAAGGCTGGAATGGGCTACAAGACCAACAGCAAGAAGTTTGGTGAGGAGACAACTCCTAGAACGATTCGCAAACGGAAGAAATACAAAATAACCATCAATTACCCTCTATCTGGAGCTCCATGCAAAATTTTGCCTCATGGGTTAAGGATAGTCATGAGAAAAGGGAGGGATTAGCCCAGAACTACACAGGAGGAGCTTGTGAATGATCTCAAGGCAGTTGGACTGCAGTCACCAAACCATTGGTAACACAATACGCCTCTATGGATTGAAATCCTGCAGTGCCCGCAAGGTCCCCCTCCTCAAGAAGGCACATGTACAGGCCTGTCTGAAGTTTGCCAATAAACATCTAAATGATTCAGAGAAGGGTTGGGAGAAAATGCTATGGTCAGATGAGACCAAAATTGAGCTCTTTGGCATTAAATTGACAAGCCGTGTTTGGAGGAAGAAAAATTCTCACTATGACCCCAAGAATAAATCTCTACAGTCAAGAACGGAGGTGGAAACATTATGCTTTGGGGCTGTTTCTCTGCTATGAGTACAGGCCAACTGTGACGCATTGAGGAGCCAATGAATGGGGCCATGTATTGTAAAATCTTGAACGAGAGGCTTCTTCCCTCAACCAGAAAACTGAAGATGGGTCATGGATGGGTCTTCAAGCATGACAATAACCCAAAATTAAATAATTATTTTTCCCACTGTAAAATGCCAGGTGACTGTTCTAAACTGGAGCAAATGTCAGTAGATGTTGCCTTAGTGGTGGAAGGGAACCTTTAATGTGAAAGCGGCTTCTGAGCAAGTCCAGTGGGTTTAGAGATGGACAATCCGTTAAAAAACAGAAGGACGCCTTGAGGTGGTGAACAGACTGTACACGTAAACTTAAAGGAGGTCCATTCAATAGGGAGATGAAGTTGTGGATATTGAGGTAGGAACCCAAGTTCCACTTCCATAGCTGCCTCAATATATTCCTTAAGGATATTCCCAGAGACACTAACCTTTAAAAGGACCTGTGCAAACAGGTAACTTTCTTGATCCAGGTCAGCTGACCAGGACAAAGCCATAAAATTCCGTGCACAGAAAGAACATTCTGGAGGTTTGAAAAAAATCAAGGCATCCACATAGCATACTAGGGGTTTCTTTGCAGAAAGAATAGGATAGGTTAACTATTGTTATCCAGTTTGCCATAGTTGGGACAATTGATACATTGGCAATAGCTGGCTTGAGGGCTGGACCTGCCAGTGCAAAGGAGGACTTCATCCCCACTTACCACCAAACTAGTTAAAAAGGAGGGAATGTCCTCAATAGATTAGATTATTTAGTGCAAAAATGGCAAAGTCCATAGTGGGAACAGTCGATTACTTTTTCAATTTCACTTCTACGGGATACAAGACATGAAAATTGTTAGGGAGAGTGAAAAACCTGTTGGAGTTAAGCCAATCATTGTATAAGGCCCAATCAGCTTGATCAAGAATAAGGAAAGGCCTTCAAGGAATAGGCTTTTTTGAGTGCGTAGGAATGTGTGGGGGATGTGCAGAACTAGGTGTGTCTAACCAAAGACTAGCACGCACTGCATCAATTATTGAGTCCACAAGCCACCACATGGCAGGAAGCAGGTAGTTCACTTTTGGCAGTAAAAAACAGTCTTGCCTTCTGCAATGGATGTGCACCAGGAAGTTGAGATTATAGCCCATTAATATACTCAAGTTGAGGAGAGGTAGAAGAGTGTTTACTGTGTGGCACATGCCGATTCCAGTCATTGGAATAGACCATACATCATAGCAAAAAAGTCAGACAGGTCACATGCTGCCATTCTGTAAGGAAGCACGAATCAGGGGCTGGAGTGGTGTCTGTATAAGATCTTGCAAGGGAACAGGTATCAACTTGAAAGATTCCTGGAGTTTCCTCAGGGCCTGCAGTGGAATCTCCACTGATTGTCCCATATGCTCCCCCACCCAAGCGCCTGTAATCCGTCAATAAGTGAGGATCTGCCCTTCAGAGGAACTCATGGGATGGATGGGAAATGAAGGGGTTCAGTTTGACCAGTATGAAGTAATCACAATCACCCAGGCGCTAACCAAGTTTCTGTGGCTGTGTATCAGGCAATAGGTGAGATCGCAAACGTTCAGCTTGCTTCATCAGTTGAAAATGGCAGCCAGAGTGCACAGTTACTGTAGGTGTCTTACAAACACTACAAAACTAACCAGACAGAAACTTCCAGTAGTGAGGTGGAAATAAAGATTGCCAAATTTGAACAGGTAAATAATAAAAACGCCACTAATGAGGCCAAGTAACTTTAGACAATAACAGGCAGAGAAAAACAAGTGTAAATTACCATAAAACGTGTGCCTTCAAAATAGCTTGCGTGGTTAGCACAGCAGTGTGCTATATTCAAGGACACAATGAAGGTTATTTTACAAAGACTGGAGTGTGCAAAATCTGGTGTAACTCTGCAAAAAAACAATCTGCTTCCAGGTTTTAATACCAAAGAGTAAATGAATAAGCTGAATTTAGAAGCCGATTGGCTACCATGCACACACAGGTACACCAGATTCTAAATGTGCACCAGTTTTAGTAAATCTACCCCAATATAAAGTACATTACAAACTCAAGTAATGACCCAAAACAACATATGTAGCCAGGGACCAATATAGTAATGGCACAGGGAAATCTTGTCTAACCTTGTACACGTTGCTGGTACCGTTCAGTGTCTGGGTGCCATAGGAATGCACTACAGCCCTGCACCTGTACTACAGTCATGTCAAAGTGAAAACCAAATGCAGGATCCAGTGCCCGAAGCAACACATTACAGGCTGGCCCAGCTACTACTGGGTCCAGGCACAGCTGAAGAAATCTGCCTGTCAATTGTCTGCGCCTGGATCATGCAAACAAAGCTGGAACATGAAGTTCTGCTCATCAAGAGATATGTTATACTGCTCTTGCCACAGCAAAATCTCTGGTTTCCATCTGATATTTTAAATATGCACCACCATGCCATTGTTTAACAAATGCAACACACAATACTCCAGGTCAATTGGCCTACACTCTGGCCCCAAAGTTGCACAGCAGGTGCCGATCCTGCTCATCAACTGTGGGAATACAGAAAACAGGATATATGGCTGCACAAATACTCCAATATCTTTTTTGTAGTGGTAAAAAAGTCACATCACAGGAACAAGGCAGTAGAAGATGTCAACAAAACTTCACACTTAAAAGCGCTTACTCATAGCATACCTAAAAACGCAACTGGTTAAATACGGTTTGCACTTAAAATTAACAGCTGTGCTCAACCAGTGGTCATTCAACACATGAGATGAAAACCAACATGCACAAAATACACCGTAAAAACTGTAAAAAAAAAAAATCCTAATGAGCAGAAAATATTATAAAATAAGTACACATAAAAAGATTAAAAATACAAAAAAAAAAACAAAACTGTATAAACCTGTATCAGGAAACCGTAATAACAGCGAAACCAAGGCACAACCTACTGATGAATAGGTTGAGCTCATACCCAAGACCCACACTATATAAAAAGGAAAGAAAAATATAAGTACTATTTATAAGGGAAGAGTACCCAACCCCATGCATGAAAAACAACCAGAAGTAGATCTAGGACTAGGCATACGAGTTCCAATAAATGAATCTTGCACAAAAGTCAAAACAGAATCTCTTAGGTGAGCTCACCTTCTCCATAGGTTGGATCAAAACTGCAGTAACAACTGCATAGCAACCGTAGAAATATCGAGTTACATTGGTGGAAAGATGCTGCTCTGTATTGCAAATATTGTGAAGGCGACCCCTCAATCTTCTAGTCCTTCCCACATTTTAAAAAGAGCAGATTTTACAAAAAAACATTTTGTGGCGGGTTCTGCAATTAAAAAAAATACTTTATGACATGCTGTTTAACTGAATTTGAAACAGATGATCTTTCAACAGGGTTGTCAAACACCACAGAGACAGTCAAATCATCCGAAGATCTAAAGAACACGGATCAGGAGACGTGACAACTCCGACGACAAAGATCCTGCACCAATAGGTGCCCAGGACTTCTTTCCAAACTTATTGGCTGGCATCCTTCAGAGGATATTCCAAAAAGGTGAGAAGAAAAAAGAAGGGACATCACCGATCTGAGATCCACTTTCCCAAACTGCCCAACCACAGAATATCTGGTCCTCAGTGCCAAGCGAACCAGTCTGTCCAGGAACTTGGCTGACTTGTCCCACAACAACAGGTCTGAAGTGAGATTGGGCAAACTGCCTTAAATTAGGCTACCATCAGACCTAGGATTTTCATGCAAAAGCAAAGAGTTGGATGACTCCTGAACTAGAGGAGTTTGAACCTAAGATCAGTGAGTCTAAAGTTTCTCCTATGGAAGAATCATTCTGGTCTAAACTGTGTTCAGGACTAAACCGAGATACTTCAGACAAGTCTACTCCAGCAACAACAGCCTTAGGACTATCAGAACCAGTGTAGCATTTGGAAAGTGAAAAGCCTTATTGTTCAGAGTCTCAGCCACTGTTGTTCAACAGGCGCTAGTCTAAGTAACCCACATCTGGAATGCCATAAGAGCACAACAGGGCTAGTACCAGAGCAAAAACCTTGGAGAAAACCCAAGGTGCAAATGAGAGGCCAAAGAGCAAGGCCACAAACTAGTTGCATGAAGGACCCACAACAAAACGAGAGAAACATGGATGCGCTTCAAAAGTGGGTACATGTAGATATGCATCCTTGACATCCACATAAGCCAAGAGGACTGCCCTGGTGATGAGTGATGACTGAACCCAGCAATGAACAACCGGGTGGAGACCATGTGAAATTTCTTGGCTCAAAGAAAGACATTCAAAAGCTTTAGATCCAAGATTGGACACATGCCCCATTTGATTTGAACAAGTTAAAGTAAATTCCCTAGAACCGTTCTACCACAGAAACTGGGCAACATCTTGGTCCAGCAGACCCAAAAGGGCTTGATGGGGGATCTGTTAATCTGTGTGGTGACAAATTCGGAGGTAAGAAACAGAGGAGGTGGCATGGAATAAAGCTCCAGCTTGTATTTCTAGGATACTACCTCCTGTACCTAAGCATCTGAGATGCAAGCTATCCAAATGTCCACAAACATGCTCCAGACCTTGTGAGTGAACTAGGAGACAAATTTGGCAGATCTTGATGTGAAAGGTGCAGGATAAGAAAACATTTAAAAAAAAAAGAAAATGTAAAAACCAGTGTTAAATCCAAAAACAAAAATGATATTGCCACTTACCAATCCCTAGATGTGGTGGCTGTATTATCTTTTATTAGGCCATTTCATTTTCATCTGATGATTCAGCCAGCAAATACGCTGTATTTCAGAAGCTCAAGCTCTCCAGCAGAATACATCAGATTACATGGATGAGACAATCCATTTACCACTGACAGCGGTGATTAAAATGATAAACTTACTTATTCATGTAAAATATTTAGACCAAAAAGGAAAAAAAAAAAACTGTTTACTGTAACTGAAGTGTTAACTGGAGTTTGGCTTCAATTTGTTATTGTATTTAAATCTGCTAATACATTTAACACTCCCACTCTCCCCCCGAATGACAATGCATCTGTCTTGTGCTCATTCCTCCAGAATGCTGTCTAACACTGGAGGTGTATTACTGACCAGATCACCAAGTGAAAACAGAGGTAAAAAGCCCAAAAAAAAAACAATGCACCCACCACATCTACTGTAAATAATTGGTAAGCTGCAATAGAATACATTTTTGGTTTTGGGTTTAATGTGGCTTTGATAGTAAAGACAATTCAGCATATTTCTTAGACATCTTCTGCTGAGGTGCTCTGATCATCTGCAGTGTCCAAATGATTACATTAAGAGTTGGTTTGAAGAGATGGTCCTTGAAGGCCATGCAGATGAAGCACTTCCTAGATGCAGGTTCTGAAGTCTACTACTTTAACATAAGTATCCTACGCATCTACAGTTGTGGCCAAAATTATTCAACCCCCAATGCTGTAAAGGGGTTTAGGGACTATAGTGTACATTTGGAATTGTATTCAGAATCAAATCCTACAAGGACGTTGTAACTACCCAAATGCAACTAAAATGACATCAATTGTTTATGTAATACAGTAGTAAATGGTTCTTATGTGGTTTCTTCATTGCCACAATTATTCAACCCCTTAAAGACTACCACTCTGAAGAACAGAGGTTCATACAGGTGCTTTCCATCAGGTATTGAAAACACCTGTGGATGTCACCGAGCAGCAATCAAGCATAATAAGCACCAATTAGGCAGCTTTAAAATGACTGTGATACTCAGCTCCTTCTAGACATTTACTGGTGTGGTTACAAACATGGTGAAGGCAAGAGAATGGTCCAGGAAGACAAGAGAAGAGGTGATTTCTCTTCACAGGAAGGGCAATGGCTATAAGAAGATTGCAAAGATGTTAAACATACCAAGAGACACCTTAGGAAGCATCATTCGCAAATTCAAGGCAAAGGGCACTGTTGAAACGCTACCTGGTCGTGGCAGAAAGAAGATGCTGACTTCGACTGCTGTGCGCTACCTGAAGCGTAGAGTGGAGAGAAGTCCCCGTGTGACTGCTGAGGAACTGAGAAAAGATTTGTCAGATGTGGGTACAGAAGTTTCAGCCCAGACAATAAGACGCACACTGCGTAATGAAGGCCTCCGTGCCAGAACTCCCAGGCGTACCCCCTTGCTGTCTCCAAAGAATAAGAAGAGTCGACTGCAGTATGCCAAAAGCCATGTGGACAAACCACAAAAGTTGTGGGATAGTGTTCTGTGGACTGATGAAACAAAATTAGAACTGTTTGGGCCCATGGATCAACGCTATGTTTGGAGGAGGAAGAACAAGGCCTATGATGAAAAGAACACCTTGCCTACTGTGAAGCATGGTGGAGGGTCAATCATGCTTTGGGGCTGTTTTGCTTCTGCAGGTACAGGGAAGCTTCAGCGTGTGCAAGGTACCATGAATTCTCTTCAGTACCAGGAGATATTGGATGGAAACGTGATGCAGTCCGTCACACACCTGAGGCTTGGGAGACGTTGGACCTTTCAACAGGACAATGATCCCAAGCATACCTCCAAGTCCACTAGAGCATGGTTGCAGAGGAAAGGCTGGAACATTTTGGAGTGGCCATCGCAGTCACCAGACTTAAATCCGATTGAGAACCTCTGGTGGGACTTAAAGAAAGCAGTTGCAGTGCGCAAGCCTAAGAATGTGACTGAACTGGAGGCCTTTGCCCATGAAGAATGGGCGAAGATACCCGTAGATCGCTGCAAGACACTTGTGTCAAGCTATGCTTCACGTTTAAAAGCTGTTATAACTGTAAAAGGATGCTGTACTAAGTACTAAGATTGAATGTCACTTGGGGGTTGAATAAAACTGATAATGCTGTGAGCACAGAAAAGACATTTGTGGTTATTTCATTATAACTGTTATGTTATATTTGTCTGACCTACAAGTGCCTCTTTAATGTAAATGTAAGCAAGATGACTGAATGATCAAAAGCAATGTCAAACTGGCCAAAACACTCAATTTCAGTGGGGGTTGAATAATTTTGGCCACAACTGTATACAGTCACAAGACCCATACGAGAGACAAGTCAAGAAGTCTGTACCAGATCACTAAAACTGAAATTTAAAAGCTACTTTAAAATGCATTCTGTAATTAACCACTTAATTAATTCACTTGCCCTCCGGAAGATTTACCCCCCTTCCTGACCAGAACATTTTTTGCCATTTGGCACTGCGCCATTTCAACTGGCAATGGCGCAGTCATGCAATGCTGTACCCAAATGCAATTTACGTCCTGTCTCTTTTTCACAAAATAGAGCTTTTGTTATAAATTTATACCAAAATGTATTTTGCTGTATGTCCACGCCAATGGACAATGTTTACGCCAATTTTTGCTACATGGCGCTGCATTAGTTTAACCACTTGCCGACCGCAGATAGCTGAATGACGGCTTCACTGCGGCCGGCCAGTTCTGGGAAGGTGTCATATGACGTCCTCCCAGAGCGCGCCCTCCCGCGCCACCAGCGATCTCAGTGATCGCTGTGTCCTACGGACACAGCTGATCACGTGATGTGGTAGAAGGCCAATCACAGTGGCCTTTTAACATGTGATCAGCTGTGTCCAATGACACGGCAGATCACCGGTAAATGCAGTTGCCGGTTATCGGCTGCACTTGACAGCGCAAGGAAAGTACTGCTGATAACCGGGAATTGTCAGAGGAGGGATCGGCAACGATCATCAGGGCAGATGATCAGAGCAATGATGATCGGTGAGCAGCAGTGCCACCCACCAGTGCCCATCATTGTTGCATGTCAGTGCTGCCTATCACTGCTGCCTCATCAACGCACATCAGTGAAGGAGAAAAATTACCTGTTTGCAAAGTTTTATAATAGAAACAAAGAAAACATTTTTTTCTTCATAATTTGTGCACTTTTTTGTTTATGGCACAAAACATAAAACACACAGCAGCGAGTACATACCACCAAAAGAAAGCTCTATTTGTGTGAAAAAAATGATAAACATTTCATATGGATGTAGTGTTGCATGACTGCGCAATTGTCACTCAAAGTACTACAGCGCTGAAAGCTGAAAATTGGCCGGGGCAGGAAGAGGGTACAAGTGCCTGGTAGGCAAGTGGTTAACTGACAATTGCACGGCCATTCAATGCTGTACATAAATGAAATTTATGTCATTTTGTTCCCACAAATAGAGATTTCTTTTGGTGGTTATTTGATAGCCTGTGTTTCATTTTTTGCACTATAAACAAAAAAAGGACAAGAATTTTGGGGGGAAAAAAATATATATTTTTTTCTCATTTTGGTTATAAAGAATATCCAAAAAAATCTAAATTTAGTCATAAATTTTTTTGTCATTTTCCTAAAACTTGTGGTAAAAAAAAAAAATTATTCTATTAACTCAACATGCCTCAAATACTTTCCAAAAATAATTGGGTCATTGAGGGGGGGGGGGGGGGGGGTTATCTTGGCATTTTGTGTCCAGCATTAGAAGCTTATGCCACGCATCACTCACTCTTCAAACCATTGAAGACCAAGCCTTTTCTGACAATTTTTGTTCACATGAAAAAATTCAGTATTTTTGATAGAACATTACTTTTAACCCTCAAACATATATATATTTTAACCTCCCTAGCGGTCTGATTATGTCCATATTTCTGTGCTCTAAGCGGTACATTTTTTTGCATGGAAATATATATTTTTTTTATTGTAGGCCTGTAATTTTTAGGATTAACTCACTGAAATCTATCCGAACAAGAGTCTAGTAAACATCCCGGGTAGGATAAAACACAAAATCATAAATTATAATTTAATAAATAATCATAAAAAATAATATAATAATAATACAGTTAATTCAATAATATAATCAAACCAAAAACACTGAAATTTGAAATATAGCGCCAAATTCGCACATCACTGAGCAAAGTCGCAAAATCGTTTTCAGTGTCTGATGACAAATTTCCCCATGAATCATTATCACTCAATTCTGCAAGTAGTTCTAATTTACTATCGCTGTTCTCTAGCTGGTCTAAAACCGCTTTTGACCTAAAGGGATGCTTTTTGGACGCCATGGACGTTTCTCAGTTTCCAGGCAGAAAGAACAGTAAAAATGCAGGCAGGGCACAGGACAAAGCACTAGGGACAAAATGTATGTGAAATGGTTTGATACAGTAATGTTATACTATGTGATTTTAGTGTATTTAGTGAATGTCACTTTTTGTCATTTTCAAATTTCCTGCCGTGCCGTCCCCCGTACGTCCCGACGCTCGCAGGGGACAGAACCCAGATGACAGATGCCGGCATCCGCCGGATTACATTGCCGGGGACACTGCAGGGGGGACATCGCGGGAGCGCAGGACAAGGTAAGTAAAGAACAGATCCCGGAGCAGCGCCGCATGGTAAGTTTGAGTGTAGCTCGGGGTTACCGCTTTTGGTATTGAAACTTTACCCCGAGCTACACTCAGGAATACCATCAGGGAGGTTAAAGCAAACGCCCTAGAGAATAAAATGGTGGGTGTTGCAATTTTTCATCTCAATGCTTGCGCAGCAATTTTTCAAACACCATTTAAAAAAAAACAAAAAATACACTTTTTTGAATTTCAATGCACAAAAAAATATATTGGCCAGTTGTTTGGTAAAATATAAAAGATGTTATACCGAGTAGAGATAACTAAACATGACTTTAAAACTGTGCATGCCCCGTGCAACGGCGACAAACTACATACATATCTAATATCCATAGGCAACATTTTAAAAGCCTTTACAGGCTACCACTTTAGATTTACACAGGAGGTCTAGTGATAGATTTGCTGTCCTATTCCTCTATTCACATCTATTGAAGGGGATGAAGAAGAAATCTCTACTAAAAAAAAAAAAATTTAAAAAATATATATGTGGAAACATAGGAGTGATCCACCCACTGACCACCACAGGCCCCCATGCTTGGGCATATATGTTCTTTTTTTAACTGTGGATGCAAAAAAAACTCATCCAGTAGCACTGCACACACTGACGTATATTCTGAGAGCGCATTTTATTGCTGTCAGAATAAACAGATTGGAGCTGCAGCAGAATGGTGTTCCTGCAAAGAAAACAATAACTTTTAATAAAACAGTAACTGTATAAAACAACTTTTTATTGAAATCTGTGCCAAAATTATATAACAACTATGCCGAAGCACAAGAGTGGTCCACCCACTTGCCATCCCAGGCCCCCATGCTTAGACATATATGTTCTTTTTTAATTGCTGATGATAAATCTTATCCAACAGCACTGCATATACTGACGTATATTCTGAGAGCACACCCTGTTGCTATCAGAACAGATTGGTGCTGCAGCTGAATGGCATTCCTGCACAGAAAACAATAATGGTTAACAAAAAACGGCAACTATTTTTGCTGTTTATTTTTTACTTTTTAAATTGTAAAGTTCAATTGTTAGGTTCTCAAAATGCAATAGCCAGTTTCCTGACTACCTAACATCTTTCAAGACCCTATGTATAGATTTGCCCTAGACTGTGCCATGCTGTACCCTATACTAACACTCCACACTAGTGTGTGGTAGTGACAGAAGCAGTCCTTGAGGCAAAAACCAGGTTGGCCAGGACAGGAGGGATAAAGACAAAAAAAAAAGAAAAAAGAAAAAAAAAAAAGCGTGTCACGCCTAATTCTGTGTCTGCTACAGACACTACATCTTTTTTGGGGTGGCTTTTGGGTTGGGGGGTACCAGAAATGGCATCAGGAAAATGCCTCTCATGCAGCCGGCTCACTGCATCTGGGTTGATGGTTTGGGCCACGGCACCTTCTGGATACATAAGAGCTGTGATTATCTCTTCCTGGAATTCTAGGAAGGATCCACTTTGTCCAGTTGCTTTGTAAAGCACAAAAGCATTGTACAGAGCCAACTGAAATAAATATAAAGACACTTTTTTGTACCAGCGTCTAGTTGTTTGGGAAATTGGCTTCATCATCTGGTCGTTTAAGTCCACCCCTCCCATGTTAAATTTATAGTCGGGGAAATGTGGATGGTCGTGTCGGGGAAATGTGGATGGTCGTGTCGGGGAAATGTGGATGGTCGTTTCCATGAAAATGGTCTGGCAAAGTTTGAATTTGGGCTAGCAGCGATAAATTGTGCATATAAATTGCTTTGATCCACAATCCATACAGATCTTTCATGAAAAAAAACTTCAAAAAAATCAAGGGGAGTAGTTAAAATTTGCTGTTTTGAATTCCGGGTTGGGCAGTGGTGGAAATACGGGTGCTACAGAATTTGTGGGCTGCCAATCAAGATTTTCAATCCGGAAGGACACTATGGGCTCTACGGGCCTATGTTTAAATTCTTGGTGGCTGCGGGACAATACTTGTGCTAGCCACCGCACCAGTTTGTACTGCACTTATGGGACTCACCACGTCACCAAGTGATACTGTAATAATGACACTGGTGACAGGGCAGTTAAAAGGTTACTTTGGGAGGTGATCAGGGGGTTAAATGTGACCTAGCTGTGCTTTTACTGTAAAAGTGTGCTGCTTGGATCTGCTTCTTTTCTCTCTAGAACGGAATGTGCTCCAGGGAGAGAAGATTGCATAATTTCCTGTGCCTGTGTAATGTAAACACAGGCACAGGACTGAGCCAATTAGGTACAGCCAATCAGCAGGTCTAGGCCAAACATCATTGGCCTGAATCTGATGAGTGATCGGTACGGTACCGAATCACGACACTGGCAGGGGCGCGCGCCCCCTGCCCGTGAACGCTGTGGGAGTGAGGATCAGGTATACACACACGCGATTTTGCGCAGGGAGTCTGTCCTGTAGCAGTAAAACTGCTATTAGGTAGAGGGAAACTGGTTAAGGGATCAACTGCAACAGTGGCAAGATCTCTGACTAATCAGCCAATGTTGAGCAAACTAAATATCAGACAGGAAGAGATGAAGGACAGAATCCGCCAATGCGAGTCAAGTTCTAGAGATTGCTTCCAACCACTTATCAGGTCCTTAGTGAAATTCAAAGTTAAACTAAGTTTAAAACGGTTTCCACCCTCCTAACATCTATAACTAGCCCTGTGGAATGAAGATGCTTATACTTACCTATTTTCAGGGTGCTCTGGCCAATCACATGATCTGCCCATCAGTTGGCCTCAGTGGAGAGGAGACAGCACCAACAGATCAAATGTCTTGGCAGTGACATCACCCATTGACTTACTCTGCAGCATTCGTTGACAGCTGTTCCTCCCATCTCCTGAAGGCAAACGCTGGGAGCTCATCACGTGACCAGAGCATAGCACCGTGAGAACAGGCAAGTGTATAAGCATGTTACTTCTACAGGACAATTAGCATAATAGCTAGAAGGGGGCAGTTTTAAGCTTAGTTAGTTATAGCCTGGACTTCCACTTTAAAGACAGATGAATTCTCCACCAGTATGGTAGTCACTTTGTTAAAGTGGAACAATGCCAGATCCACAATCCTCCCCAGACAGTGACAAGGTTTATAAGTGCTTGAGAGAAAAACAGTTTTTCAGAGTGCTTCCAATCTCCATAGAGAGGGGAAAGGTTGAACAGTGGTGCATTGGACAAGTCTGTTGCCTAAAGCCTTGTACACACTATGAGAATATCGGATGAAGGATCATCAGGTTCTTATTACATGCTAGTCTCATATTGAAAACGAATAGGTTACTAGAGTTATGAAAATTCTCATAAGACAGAATACAACTCCCGCAATGATGTTATGTATTCTTTAGTTTCCAAGCATGCGCGGTCTTGGCCACACTTTAATCCATACAATATTTGTAATAAAATAAAAATCAGTAATTTTTGTGCTTGTACCTTCGAATAATTTTGCACAAACTGTTGTGATCTGCTCTAAAAAGCTGTGCACCAACGATCAGATTATGGGATGATCGCTCTGAAAGCGGTATTTTTCATCCAATTTTCATATCATGTGTAGTAGGCATTAGAGGTTTTAAAACGACCCTTTATGGGTGTAAAAGCAATCAGTGTAAAAAATCATCATCATCCCCCACAAGTAGTACAGTGTAACCATGGTGACACTGTACTGCAAGGGTGACAGTATGAAAAAAAAAAACAAACATAAAAAAATAAAAAAAATGTAACAAATTATAATTTTTCATTATATACTAATTTGGGTTTTGTTTGTTATTAAAAAGATAACGGAATCAATTTTGGCCAAGATTTATGATGAAATACTATTTATTTTCAAAATTTTATAAGAAAAACACTTTATTCAAAAATTTTGGACTTTTTATTTACATAGCAAAAAAAAATTTTAAAAAATCCCAGAGGTGAATAAATACCACCAAAATAAAGCTTTATCTGTCTCAAAAAAATGCATATGGGTACAGTGTTGCATGACCGTGCAACTGTCATTCAAAGTGTGATAGCACTGAAAGCTGAAAATTGGCCTGGACAGGAAGGGGGTAAAAGTGTCTGGACTAGAAGTGGTTAAAAAAAAAAAACTGTCAAATAGGAAGAGGATCTGGCCATATCAGACAGTTAAAGACTACTATAATGATGGAACAAACTCTAGCAGTACAGCTGGGCTGCAGATGTTGACACCATTAGTAGGCATAAACAAGCAGTCCCCAAACTGTTAGAACATGAGTTTCTGCACACCAGGAACAGTGGGACTGCACCCCCTTCCCTTCAGTGCTTGAATAACTCCACCACCTGACAGGTTTTGTCACGTAATTTCCTCATAGGAAGTCACCAACAAAACATCAGGAGGTGGAGCTTAATGACAATTTACACCAGAAGTCCAAGTATGTCAGGACGTGGAGCTTAATGATGTAATTTCCATCGAAGTCTTTACATATAGTATTCACAGAAGTTTAACCTTGGAGGCAGCAATCGGTTTTCAACATTAACTTCTTGCCGACCAGCCACTGTAGAAATACGGTGGCAGGTCGGCACGGCTGGGCAAAACCACGTTTTAAAACATGCTTTCACAAAACAGGTAGGGGGCGTGCGCGAGGCGCGCCACCGCCCTAACTGCACCGCCGATCCCGGCCGCGGGTGTCAGTCGCCGGGTCACGGCCGGTAATTACCGGCCGTGTCCCGCTGATTAGCGGCAATCACTGACAGAGAGCAGGGCTGCAGTAGCTCTGCTGTCAGTTCCCTGACAGCTCCTGACACGCTGATCCAGAGAGAAGAGTTTCTCTCTCCCTGTCAGCGTGTCCCCGTGCAGTACACACCCCTGCCCCCTAGTAAAACACTCCCCTCACACAGTTAAACCCTTTCAGTGAATAAAAAAAGTTAACCCCTTCCTCTCCAGTGCCATTAGTACAGTGTCACTGTTTTGTTTTGTTTTTGCACTGATCACTGTATTGGTGTCACTGGGGATGTCAGTGACCCCAAGTCAGTTCCCCCCAGTGTCAGAATGTCCGACACAGTCCTGCCATAAGTCGCTGATCGCCGCCATTATTAGCATAAAAAAAAATTAAAAATCCGAGTATCTTTCCCGCCATTTGTAAACGCTATAACTTTCACGTAGACCAATTAATTTACAAGTATTGGGGTTTTGTTTTTTAGCAAAGACATGTCGCAGAATCCATTTTGGCCGAAATTTATGACAATTTGATTTTAATTTTTTTTTTACTGGACATGTTTTATAGCAAAAAGTCCAAAATATTTTTGTTTTCTCAAAATTGTCACTTTTTTTTTTATAGCGCAAAAAATAAAAAAGCGCACAGGTGATCAAATACCACTGAAAGAAAGCTCTATTTGTGTGAAAACAAGGACATAAATTTCATTTATGTACCGTACTGCATGATCGCACATTGTCCATTAAACTAACGCAGCGCTGTATAGCAAAAAAAAATGGCGTAAATTGCAGTATCTATACCATAGTTTGTAGACACTATAACTTTCACACAAAGCAATCAATATACACTTATTGGGATTTTTTTTACCAAAAACATGTAGCAGAACACATTTTGGCCTAAATTTATAACTTTGAGTTTACTATATATTTTTTATAGCTGAAAGTAAAAAATATTGTTTTTCTTCAAAATTTTGGGTCTTTTTTTGTTTATAGCGTGAAAAATAAAAAGCGCACAGGTGATCAAATACCACCAAAAGAAAGCTATTTGTGTAAAAAAAAGGACGTAAATTTCATTTGGGTGCAGCATGAATTAGTGCAGTGCCGAGTAGCAAAAAGAGGCCTGGTCATTAAGGGGGGGGTAAATCCTCATGAGGGCAAGTGGTTAAAAAGGAGATTTATCTTGTGCACTGGATCTTTCAGTGCACTTTTTTGTGAGTAGTTTTAATGTTTTGGGCTTATCAAAGGATTGGGTATTTATTACACCATGTGTTTTTTTTTCTTCCCGGTCTGATGTGTTATATTTGAATCAGACCATGGATGGATGAACTACCTGAAGCAGTTTGAAGGATTGCTGCAGGAAAGCACATGACATTACCTGAGTGTGGGTCAAACTGCAAGGTAAGAGGCTGAAGTGACAGGTGGTGGGCACTGTGGTGGAGCACAGACTGCTATATATTGTGGATAACATATGAAAGACTTTTTGAGATTAATATATGGACTTCACTTTAAGAGATTTGTTTTTTCAATCATGGTGTAATTATCTTTGTTATATTACACATTTAATTTAAATTGTTCCTATTGTTGCACTGCACTTTCAATTATTTTCACTTTTTTTGGGGTGTATGAACATGATAGCTGCAGGTGGCAACATTTCTTGGTCTACTTTTTTATTTTCGATTTTTTTGTATTTGAGGTTTTGGTTTGGCTAGCGCTGGGTTATTCTATTTTTGCTACAAGTTTTTAACTATACTGGCTACACTTGGGAGTGGTTTACTCATTGACAGTTTCATGAAAAGTCAAAAAATATTCTAGAAGAACCTAAGGGTCAGTCCACCCAAATAGTGTAGCTGGCTGTTCTGCATGGCAGAGCTGTACATATATAAAAAAAAAAAAAAAAAAAGAAGTGTTTAAGAAATTTTTTATAAATTTGATTTCTGAAAAATTACACATAAAAATGAAGACAGACCATTAAAAGCCTCCAATTAGATATTTTACTGACAGTGTAATTTTGCCACAAAGCACTTACCTACTGTTGCTCTAATTAGTGGGGATGAGTCACCAATGTTATTCAAGCACTCGCTCTTTATAAAGTCAGTCACCCCATTGGGGAAGTTCTGAAAATGAGCTTTCACATTATTTTTCAGGATCAGTCCACTCAAAGATCGTGTAGGCTCATCTGCAAGACAGAAACAATTGGCATAGAGTCACTGTTGGTTTTAGAACTTGTTTACCAGAACAGCCAAAAAAGTATGTAGTGACATGAAATTACAAAATCCTTTTTGCAAGTCACATAAATCATGTTTAAAGCAGAACTATACTCACCTTTTATCCAGTGCCGCACTGTCATTTTCAGCCGCATCAGCCATTTTGATTGGCCGCAGCCGAGACTACGTTACTCCCGCACACAAGTTAATTCATTCCAGCACTGCTGAAATTTGGTCATAGAGCTACATGTGCCCAGCTCAGTGTACAGGGTATACAGGCAGATAATGTAATTTTAATGCAGAAGAGAGTGCCTGTGTGAAAGAGTCCTATCCTCAGCACTGGATAGAATACAAAAAAAGTCAATGTAAAAAAAGGTAACACCACATGGTTTTCTAAATGATTATAAACTAAGATGTCTAGATTGCATTAAGCATTCCTCCCATGATACAAAGAACCACATATATATATTCTGATGGGAAAAACTCTCTCTCAATGAAGTTTTCTTCTGAATGCTATCAGAGTGATTCCTGCTTTCCCATCTTTATCTTCATGCTAGGAATTAAGGTGGTCATAGTTGAATCAAAATTCGGCTGGTTTAGCAGTGACTGGCCGAATTTCAATTTATGCATGGATATTGCAGTTGAACAGAAGTCGATTTACTGAATAGCTTTAGCCAACAGAGAGGCTGAACAGACATCTATAGATGTCCTTCTGTTTAATTCCCCTATTGGTTAAAGCTGTACAATCAGGTGCTGCAGCACTGATCTGTGTATTCTAACAGTGGGAAGTCCCCCTGCTGTTGGAATACAATAGCGCAGTGGTGAGGATTCCCCTATCCACCTTGAATGAGTGGATAAGAGAATCGGTTCAGTTTTTCTCATCTAGCCAGCTGACTGAATGAAAAAAAAAAAAACCACCATGTATGGCCATATTTAGAAGCAAAACTGAGGAAACCAGATGCTAGATTGAAAGTCCAGACCCGGTAGAGTTCATCTATGTCAGGGCACATTCCCTCAACTTGGACACAAAAAACTTTTCTACTTTGCCATTCTTCTATCTATCATGCATTCAAACAGGTCCAGTTGGGAAGTCCTCCCAATCTATTTGCCAAATCTTATGTCATCTAAAAATATTCACCATCGAATTAACTGCTTTCCCGCGGCCCTATACGCGATTTGCATTTCTGGATAGAGGGCACACGCGCCGCCAGTGGCGCCTAAGGATGTCAATCACCGGGTGACGGGCAGAGATTCCCCGACGGCACCCGGCGATCATCAGGCAAAGCTAACAGGGGAGAGACCTGTGTGTAAACAGGTTTCTCTCCAACCAGCAAGGACAAGCTGCTGTGTATTTCTCTGCACAGCAGAGATACACAGCAGCATGTCTCCCTAGTAAAACACTCACAGCACATCATGTAAAACACACCATTAACCCTTTCACCGCCTCAGATGTTAACCCCTTCCTGCCCAGTGTCATTAGAACAGTGTCAGTGCTTTTTATTAGCAGTGATAACTTTGTGTCATTGGGATGTCAGTGGCAGTTAGTGCCCACCAAGTGTCAGAATGCCCTCCGCAGTCCTGCTATAACTCGCCATAACTAGAACATATATAAAAAATTAAAAATTCCAGTATATATACACCACCATTTGTAGATATAACTTTCATGTAAACCAATTAATTTGCATGTATTGGGATTTTTTTTTTTTTTTTATAGAAAAGACATGTAGCAGAATACATTTTGGCCTAAATTTATGAAGAAATTTGTTTTAAATATTTTTTACTAAATATGTTTTATAGCAAAAAGTCAAAAATATTAAAAAAAATTTTAAAAAGTGTCAGTCTGTTTATAGCACAAAAAATAAAAACCGCACAGGCGATACCACCAAAAGAAAGCTCTATTTGTGAGGGGGGGGGGGGGGGAAAGGACATAAAATTTAATTTACATACAGTGGTGCATGACCGCACAATTGTCAGTTAAAAGTAACAGCGCTGTATCACAAAGTGGCCTGGTCAGGAAGGGGGGAAAATCCTCTGGAGGGCAAGTGGTTAAACTTTTGATTAGAACCACTGAAATGGAAATCAGGTTCAGCTCAACCCAAATTAGAATGCTGTTGAAATATTAAGAGATGGGTGTAAAAGGCCTCTAGATTTCCATAGGAGACTGCTGTAGAGTTGTCTGGGGGGGAAGAAAACCAAGCTAGAAAATGGCCTGTCCAAAGATACTGACAATTTCACAACCATGAGAGATCTTGGATAAACACAGGAAACACTATTTACATGCCCATTTATACCAGGAATTCTAACTTAAACATTTGGGTGTGCAAATAGCAAATCTGAGAAATCTCTGATTGAACAAATAGATTGAAATAAGAAGGTAAGGGTTATGTAATTTTAAAATCTGCAGCTTTATTAAAATCAACAGTAATACAGTCATGAAGGTGCTTCTTCAGGTTCCTATTATTATTATTACACAGGATTTATATAGTGCCAACAGTTTGCGGAGTGCTTTACAAAATTAAGGTAGACATTACAGATACAATACAATTTGGTACAACAGGAAACAAGAGCCCTGCTCATTAGAGTTTACAATCTAGGAGATCAGATGACTGTTTCCCCAAATACTCTTCTGCAGCATCACCCTCAAGTAGCCACACCATCACTCAATGCGCAGGCAGGCTTCGCCACCATCAAGAAACCCACTCTGAGAAAGGATATGAAGCTGCTGTTGGAACAAAGAAGTTGCTGCATGAAGGCTAGAGGAAATCAAACACCAAGTTGTAAAAAACATGGAAGAGTAAGAAGAGTATTCACTAACTACTTGCCATCCGCTTACAGCAGAAGTACCGCTGAGCAAACTCATATATATATATATCAGTTCTGCCAATGCCATTTAATCATAATGTGCTAACGAAAGGCACAGTTTAGCTTTAAAAATAAAATCTGGTGAAATATTAGTTGGCCAAGTAACCCAACAGATGGATCTTATTTTTCATTCCAATTGACTTACACAAGTCGAATCAGGCCTAGATGTGAAACAACGGAAGAAATGAAACATTTATTGCCATGTAGATAAATTTACAGGAAAAAAAAAAAAGGTAGGCAGAAGCTGCACATATTTCATAAACATTTAACATAGTTTAAGGGTGAGTAATATACTATATCACTGACTCCCAAGAACAGCTCCTCCTAAACAGTAAGCTCGTAAGCAAAATAAGGAGCTAAAATTCACAAACACAACTAAATTTAACAGAATAAAATTTGGCATAGAATTTTTAAGTCAATACAGAGAATGATTAATTCAACCCGTGTGGTGAAAAAAAATTAGCTGCCACACAGTCCACCCTTCCTTTGAAAATGCCAGTTGCTTGGCCGTGCTTCTTGCCTGAATGCTTGAAAGACACTCACTTGTAAGAAAAATTCCCCACTCACTAATGTTCGCCTTCCCACGCTCTCCTCCTTTAGAGATGGGAGTTTAACCACTTACCACCCAGCTACAGTACATTTACTGCAGCAGGGCAGCACATGCAGGCTCAGCGACACATTTTATACACACACACACACACACACACACACACACACACACACACACGCAGCCTTCAAAAAGTATTCATACCCCTTGAAATTTTCCACATTTTGTCTTCATGTCTCAACCAAAAATGTAAATTTATTTTATTGATAGATCAACACAAACTGGCACATAATTATGAAGTGGAAAGAAAATGGTAAATGGTTTTCAAAGTTTTTTACAAATCAGTATCTGAAAAGTGTGGAGTAAATAGAATCTACCCGTTTGCAATTTAACCACTTCGCACCAGCACCTCCCGGCCCTTTAAGAGTTTCAGAAGCCGGGAGGCGGGCAGGGTTATAGGGTCACGTGACCACCGTGATTCACCATCACAAGATTGGAAAAGGTCCCGATCACAAGGGGAGATCGGGACCTTTCCATGAGTCATCGACACATGTGCTGGCTCCCTCCGCACAGGGCACACGCTCTCAGCACATATGTATTTTCTAATGGCCACAAAAATATGCGGCCGCTCGGAGTCAAGGCCCAGATGCTGAGAGGCCGCATGTTTGCGTGCGCTCGGCATCAAGGAGTTATGCTCAGTATAAATAAAGCTGTTCTATGAAGCCCTCAGAGGTTTGTTAGAGAACACAAGTGAACAAACAGCAACATGAAGGCCATGGAACACAACAGACCGGTCCGGGAAAAAGTTGAGAAATGTAAAGCAGGGTTAGGTAATAAAAAAAATATGCCACGCTTTGAACATCTCACTGTTTAATCCATCATCTGAAAATGGAAAGAGTACGCCACAACTGCAAACCATGCAAGGACATGGTCATCCACCTAAAATGACAGGCCGGGCAAGGAGAGCATTAAATCAGAGAAGCAGCCAAGAGGCCCATGGTAACTCTGGAGGAGCTGTAGAGATCCACAGCTCAGGTGGGAGCATCTGTCTACAGGACAACTATTAGTCGTGCACTCCACAAATCTGGTCTTTATGGAAGAGTGACAAGAAGAAAGCCATAAGAAGTCCCGTTTGCAAGAAACCATGTGAGGGACACACCAAACATATATCTCTCTCTCTCTATATATATATATATATATCTATACACACACAAAGTTAGGTCCATATATATTTGGATACAGGCACAATTTTCATACTTTTGGCTCTGTATGCCACCAGAATAAATTAAAACAAAATAATCCAAATTAATTTGAAGTGCTGACTTTCAGCTTTAATTCAAGGGGTTGAACATAAATATAAAAGTACAAATTTTAGGAACTGGAACCATTTTTATACACAGTCCCTCCATTTAAAGGGGCTCAAATGTAATTGGACCAAGGAATATCATCATAAATAAAAATGTTCACTTTTAATATTTTATTGAGAATCCTTTACTGGCAATGACTGCCTGAAGTCTAGAACCCATGGACATTAACAAAGACTGGGATTCCTCCTTTCAGAGGCTGTCTTCAGTTCTGTGTTTGTGGGTCTTTCTGCCTTTAGTTTTGCCTTCAGCAAGTGAAATGCATGCTCAATTGGGTTGAGATCAGGTGATTGACTCGGGTCATTGCAGAATATTCCACTCTTCCATCAAAAGCTCCTGGGTTGCTTTTGCAATGTGTTTTGGGTCATTGTCCATCTGTACTGTGAAGCGCCGTCCAATCAACGTTGCTGCATTTGGCTTAATCTGGGCTGACAAGTATCTGTAAACACTGCAGAATTCATTCGGCTGCTTCTGTCGGTCACATTATCAATAAACACCAATGACCCAGTGCCAGTGGAAGCCATGCATGCCCATGCCGTCACACTGCCTCCACCATGTTTTACAGATGGCGTTGTGTGCTTTGGATCATGAGCTGTTCCAAGCCTTCTTTCACACTTTCTTCCCGTCATTTTGGTACAGATTAATTTTATAGTTTCATCCATCCAAAGAATGCTTTTCCAGAACTGGTCTGGCTTGTTTAGATGTTTTTTGGCAAAGTCTAATTTGTTTTTTCTATTCTTCAGGCTTATGAATGGTTTGCACCTTGTGGTGAACCCTCTGTATTTGCGCTTGTGAAGGCTTCTTGATTGTAGACTTTGACAATGATACGCCCACTTCCTGGAGAGTATCCTTCACTTGTCTGGATGTTGTGAATGGGTTTTTTTTTTACCATAGAGATCCAATGTTGTCTCCCGTGAACGTACATGCCTTTTTATGTTGCTCACCTCATCAGTGCGTTCTTCTTTCCTCAGAATGTACCAAACTGTTGATTTGGCCACTCCTAATGTTGCTGCTATCTCTCTGATGGATTGGTTTAATTTCTGAAGCCTTGCAATGGCCTGTTTCACTTGCATGGACAGCTTTTTTGAACGCATGATGTAGGTTCACAGCAATAGGTTCCAAATGCAAATACCATACTTAGAATCAACTCCAGACCTTTTACCTGCTTAACTAATGAAGAAATAATGGAAGTAGCCCACACATGGCCATGAAAAAGCTTTTGATTTAATTGTCCAAGTACTTTTGGTCACTCGAAAAAGGGGGGATGGCTACTCTTAAGAGCTGTAATCCCTAAACCTTTCCTCCAATTTGGATGCACATACCCTCAATTAAAGCTGAGAGTGTGCACTTTCAGCCCATATCCATCATAGAACTACAGCTTGAATATGTTTAGGTAAATAAATGAAAAACACGAACATTGTGCCTGTGTTTTATAAATATATACACACACACACACACACACACACACACACATATATATATATATACACACACACACACACACTTTTTTTTTTCTTTTATCATCATCGGTCAGTATCCATGATAACCACCACATCAATCATCACAAAATCAGACCAAAAAAAAAAAAAAAAAGTCCAGCGGTGGTGAGAACTCTACAATCAGTGGTCATGTGTGTCCCTTAGAGCCGGTGGGGGACAGATGCAACATAACGATTTGAGATGGAAGAAAAAAAAAATATTAATTTCTGCACATTCCAAAAGTGACAATAAACCTCAACATGCCTTTTACTAAATACCCCAGATTATCTACTTTCCAAAAAGGGTATTTTGGGGGGTATCTGTACTGTCCTGGCATTTTAAGGGCCTCAAGAAATGAGAAAAGAAGTCAGTACATCAGCACTGACCATTTTTCAAATGTATATATACCATAGTATGTAGATGCTACAACTCTCACACAAATACACATCTTTTGGGATTTTATTTATTTTTTTTTAACCAAAAACATGTAGCAGAATACATTTTTGGCCTAAATTTATAAATAAATTTGATTTTATTGCATTAGAAAGTAGAAATTTTTTTTTCAAAAACTTTGGTTATTTTTCATTTATTTAATAAAAAACAAATCCCTGGGGTGATAAAATACCAAAAGAAAACCATTTGTGTGAAAAAAGGGTATAAAATTTCATTTGCATAGTGTTGCATGACTGCACAATTGCCAAAGTGCCAGAGTGCTGAAAAGCAAAAACAGGGCCTGCTCATAAAACGCAGTAAAAACTTCCGGAGCTCAAGTGGTTATATACTGTATACGTTTACACAGGGTTAACTTCTTCCCTCTTACGTGACTGTGTTCGGGTCTGACGATTGCCCACTCCAGCCAAAACACTGCATTCTGGGAAGTGGTGGTCACATGCTCTTGGCATGTAGCAAGAGTGCTGGTGGCAGAGAATGGGGAAAGTTATCGAGTGGGAGAGATTTTTAAACCTGGTCATAAACGAATCGGTACTCTCTCAACCTCCATCCAGCGCTGAGCGAAAAAAAAAAAAGCCGCAAACTGCTTTCCCCATCGGCACCATTCAAGGAGGGGGGGACGGCAGGGGGGATGGAGGAATTAAAATGAATATTCTGATCTCGCTCCAGAAAAGCAGGAACTGCTATAGATGCTTGTATTGCCATATATGGATTGAAATTAGATTAGTCCCTGCCGAACCAGGCAAATTTGATCCATCTATGGCCAGTTTCACAAGGGAATCTGTCACTGTGCCTTGAATGGGCCAAATAAGATTTTTTTTTAACATTAACTTACTGCCCGGAAAAATAGTGCAGAGTTCTGACTTCAGTTGCTATATACAGTCAGGTCCATAAATATTGGGACATCGACACAATTCTAACACAGCAGTTGAACTAAAGCAGGAGAAAGACACAACAACAGCAAGAAACTCTACTGCATGCTGGACAGACTGCAAGCAAACACCCTGGGAAACATCTCTTACATGCCTGACTCCCACTCTGTGTACTTTTATATAATACACTCCTCCTCTTCATACTACTATCCTCTGTCCCCAAATCTCATTTCTTTACCCCTCTGCTCCACCCCATAACCTGCACATCTCCCCCTCATTGCTATCATCTCCCTACTACTGCTCTCATCACCCCCCACAATGCCTCTTCTACTCCTTCTCATTTTCCTCTCCTCCATCCCCAAAATCCATTCACTATATCCCTCTGCTCCTCCTAAACATTTGTATATTGTGTCCTCACTGCTTCCTTCGCCCCTCTATGGCACCCACCACCTCCTCCTATTATTCCACTCTCCCACTGACCCCAACACCTCCACTAGGAGTTTCTCACGCTCCTGCACATCCCGCTCCCATGCCACCTTTCTCACCCTTCTCCTCCTCCTAGCCGCGGGAGACATCTCCCCGAATCCTGGCCCTCCACCACCTCCCTCACCCGCACAACACCCTCCCGCCGCCATGTCCTACCGCAACCTAGTATCTGTCCCCCTGCTCCCTAAAATCTCCCCCCCGTTTTCATGTGCACTCCTGAACGCCCGATCGGTGTGCAACAAGCTTACCGCCATCCACGACCTCTTTGTTTCCCGCTCCCTCAACCTCCTGGCGATCACGGAAACCTGGATCCAGCCCACTGACTCTACCTCCCCTGCTGCACTCTCCTATGGAGGTCTCACCTGGACCCACTCACCCAGACCTAACGGTCGTAAAGGTGGTGGGGTTGGTCTGCTCCTGTCACCGCGGAGCACCTTCCGAGTCCTCCCAAACCCCCCCTCCCTATCCTTCTCCTCCTTCGAGGCCCACTGCGTCCGACTATTCTCCCCAACCCCCCTGAAGATTGCTGTGATATACCGGCCTCCTGGATCCATACCCCGCTTCCTGGAAGACTTCTCCTCCTGGCTACCCTTCTTCCTCTCCTCTGAGCTACCCACCATCATTCTTGGGGATTTCAACATCCCTGTCAACCTTGACAACCCGGACACAGCCCGTCTCCTCCACTTAACCTCCTCCTTTGCACTTGCACAGTGCATACAATCCACCACCCATTCCGATGGAAATATCCTTGATCTCGTCTTCTCCAACCGCTGCGCTCCCCACAACCTCACCAACACCCCCTTCCCTCTCTCTGACCACAACCTGATCACCTTCTCTATCTCCTCGTCCTCCAACGCCTACCCCTCCAAATGTCACACTACTACCAGCCGTAACCTCCGCAACCTTAACCCTGCCCCCCTCCACTCTGCAGCTGATCAACTCCACGACCGCATCCTCCCCCTGTCCTGCCCCGACTTGGCTATGACTGCCTACAACAACGCGCTGTCAGCAGCCCTTGACTCACTAGCGCCTTTAACCACACGCAACATCAGACTCCGACCGCTCCAGCCCTGGCAGACTGATCACACCAAAACCCTCAAACGACGCAGTCGTGCCCTGGAGCGACTATGGCGCAAAACAAAATCCCAACAAGCTTTCACCTGCTACAAATCTGCCTTCCGCACCTACACCTCCTCCCTCCACGCAGCCAAACAAGCCTACTTCCTGACCCTCATCAAGGCCCTCTCCTCCAATCCTCGCCGACTCTTCTCCACCTTCAACTCTCTACTCTCTCCACCCCCACCTCCACCCAGCACCTCACTCACCGCCCTTGAGATTGCCAATCACTTCAAAAACAAGATTGACACAATTCGCAAGGACATTGCCGCAACTCACACGCCCTCTCAACCCGTCCCCTCTCACACAGCTACCCCCTCATCCCCCCTCCCCCTCGACATTACCCGCAGGGACTTCGTCACTGCTCAAACTCCCTCCGACCCCGTTCCCCCTCACTCGGCTACCCCCTCATCACCCCTCTCCCACGGCCCCACCACTGCTCTGACCTCCACTCCCACCCCACCCTACATTCCTCA